>NW_006921799.1:3325814-3388297 GCF_000298275.1 Orycteropus afer afer
GGGAGCTGCTGCATTGTAAATTTTGGTCAATGACATGAGACAAAGTATATGTGAACTGCTGTATGAAAAGTGAATTTACTCTGTAAATCTTCACCTAAATCCTAAAAAAAAAAAAAAAAAAAAATTCCTCCTTTGTATTTTGTTCTGGCACTTTTAATTATATATTTTAGTGAGTTTCTTTTGGGTGCAGGTTGTTGAGCTTCTTGGATGGAAATATTCTCATCTTTCATGACATTTGGGAGATTTTCTGCCTTTAGTGCTTCTAAAATTTTCTGTACTCTTTTCTCCCACTTCCCCTTCTGGGATTTCTAATATGTGTATATTATTTCTCTTAATGGCTTTCCCCATAATCTTAGACTTTCCTCATTTTTCTTCTATCTTTTTTCCTAATTGTTCTTCAATCAAATTAGTAGCAAGGGATTTATCCTCTTTTTCACTTATTATTTCTTCCTTTGATTCAATTCTAGTCTGTGTCTTTCCATTGAGTTGTTTGTTTCTGATGTTTTATTGTTAAGCTTCTGGATTTGTTGTTTTTGTATGGTTTCTATCTCCCTATTGAGTTTGCCATTTTGTTCTTTTATTGTGTTCCTGAATTCTTCAATTTTTTTTTTTCTGTGTTTTTCTTGATTTCTTTGAGGGGCCTAAATATTAGTCTTTTGAATTCCTTGTCAGGTAGTTCTATTATCAGTTTTTCCTCAGAAAGTTTGCCATCCTTTTATTTTGTTCAATTGTTTTAGCCATCATATCCTATTTCTTTGTATGATCTGTAATTGACTATAGTCAATGGAACATTCAGGTATTAATTTATTTGCTTATATATTTCCTTGGGAGCTCAGGTGGCATAGTGCCTAAAGCATTTCCTTAGAAGGTTGGTGGCACAATGGTTAAGCAGTAAGCTGCTAACCAAAAAGTCAGCAATTTGAACTCACCAACCAGTCCATTGAAGAAGGATGTGGCACTCTGGTTCCACAAAGATTTACATCTTTGGAAACCCTAAGGGGAGTTCTACTCTCTTCTATAATGTTGTTATAATTTGGAATTTAACTGTATGGCAATGGGTTTTGTTTTGTTTTATATATTTTTCTATTGATAGTATGTTTTTGTTTGTCCTAGTTTTTGTGTCTGTGTGTGTGTCTGTGTGTGTTTCATTTTAATATATCAGGGACTTAACTTCTTCTCTTTCTCTTTAGAATACCTTTTTTCCTTTGTATTATTTTAATTGTTGTTTTATGATACTGGTCTATGTATGACTGGTGCTAGTGGTTAGCTATGAGTGATTTCCTCTCTCTCATGGGTATATATGTCTTTTCTTTCAGGATGGAGTGAAGGTATGAGAGCAATTCCCTTTCCTGGTGTGTATCAAATTGTGGGTGGTCAAGGTCCCTCCACAACACTTGAGGAACAATGTGGTGCTTCTGCACTGGTGCTAGCAGTTATTGCTTTTGCTGGAAAGGAGGATAGGTCTCTTCATAGACATAGGCAATGCTACATAAATGGACAGGGTAGGCCCACTGTGCAGGTACAAATTGACATTTTAGTAGATGGGGTTAAAACAAAGGGTCCTATCATGTGCACAATTGGCCTGTGTGAACTGGCTGAGTGTTGGATGGGTGTCACTGAAGCCAGGGAGTGATTGGGCAAGGGTACAGAGAGCACCTTGTCATCATTGGTAGGAAGCACAGGGGTGCACCAGCCAATTGCTGAGTGAGGACAAGAGTGCACACCTTCTGGGCTGTTTTGGGTCTTCGCTTGTCAGGGGTTGTGCCTGCTGGTCCATACGGGATGATTGCTGGACAGGGACACACCTGCTGGTCACTGAGTGGGGCTGCAGGAAGTGTGTCTGCTCATCTGTGGCACTTAGGGTTATGTGTCAACTTGATTGGCCCTTGTTTTGAGTGGCTGGGCAACTGCATGTAGTTGTTCGCTATCATGAGAGTGATAATCAACATCATGGTGGAATCTGCAGTGAGAAGCTGAGTAGCAGTCTTAGGGATGTGGTTCTGCTTTCAGGATATAAGGAGAAGCTGTGAGAAAGGTCTCTGAGCTTTATGACATACTTGGACCCTGCATTTGAACAAGTCATCAGTGAGTGACCTGCCATGTTGTCTACTGATCTAGGGACTGTCTCTAGACTTAAACTAGTGGCCTGTTGTGTTGTTTGATAATCTTAGAACTATGCCATTTTATTTGTTGATCTTGGGTTTGTCAGCCTCAGCAGCCTAAGTTGAGACAAGCTTCTAGTTTCAGTGGGCTGAGAGCAAGAGGCAGAGCTGAAGCCCAAGGTTAAGGGCATTCACACAGTCCCTAGAGTTTGACACTTTGAACTTAGCTTTCTAGACTCCTAAACTATAAGAGAATAAATCCCTGTTTGTTAAAGCAATCCATGTATGGCATTTCTGTTAGGGCAGCACAATAGAGCCAAAGCACCATCGTTGAGTTTGGTGTCACCTGCCAATCACTGGGTGCGGGTGTGCATGGTTCATGTCAGGCCACACAGGAAATCGGGGCTTAGCCTGCCTAAGTGTGAGTGGAATGGGGATTAAACAGGGGCTGGGTGGGTAGGGGACATTTAGTAGCCTCTCCACAGTTCCACTACTCAGCGATTACTTACCATCCAAATGGTCAGGCACCACAACTGGAGGGCAGTCCCACCGCTAATTTCTGGTTCCTTGCCTTCTCTGTGGTTACCATGATCACTGAAATTCCCACCCACCTTCCTGTACTTTCCCTTTTTAATTCTGGCTTGTCATTATGCTCACCTTGTTTCATTCCAGGTTTTTACACAGTATCTGAGCCTCTGGTTGAGACCTCTATGAGATTCCCTTCCTGTGCTTCTTACCCAGAAATGCAGCTAGCTTCATCCCAAGACAGCTATACTGGGCTAAGGAACAGAAAGCCAACAATCTACAAATCTCCACATGTACTGTTTTCTTTCTGTCCCCTTCCACTCAGTGCTCAATCTAATTCTTCAACCTTCCATTTGTTAAAATTTTTATGTAATGGAATACCATATTGAGAAATCAAACAATATCAAAACAAAACAAAATTAATTATTTCACTACCCTCCCAAGACCAGACAGGTAATAACAATGAATGAAACTATCTAGAGTGAAATAACCCAGAACAGTGAGGGTTGTAAACTGGAGATTACATACCCAGTTTAAAGGAATTGAGGTCAAATAAAACAAAATAAATCAGTATTTGAGAAAATCAATTTATAATTTTGACATTCTGTGCCCCAAAAGAAAAATAAACCAATTACCCCCAAAAAACAGGACTTAGAAGTCTTGGTGATTTAAGTTTGATAAGCAGAGCAATCAGCTCCCTGGAAATTGTTTTTATTCCTGCAACTGAGGCAGAAAAGAAGATCATTTTCCACAGATGACATAGATTGGAGTCCATTAGAATGCACCTTATGGTTGGAAGAACTGGGAACTTAGTCCTGTGACCTTAGAAACTTAGTAAATGTCCCTAAGTTATTCATGTTTGGAATAAATTGGAACTGCCTGAGACCTACTCATAGTTGGACAAACATTGAAACACTGGCTATGACAGCTACAAGCAAGCAGAATGTGAGGAATTGTCCTGTCATCATTACTGAGGAATGGACTAGAAAATCATTAGAATTCTTATGTAGTTTAAGGTAAGGGAGGGGGTAGACTTGGAAATTGTTGAGGTTAAATTTTTCAGCAATCTGGGGAAAAGAAAATATGCATTTAATATGATTTAGCATCATGGGGAAATGTGACATTTCTTGCATTTTGAGTGTAATAGAACAATGTATACTTTCTTTTAGGGAAGACAACTGACAGCAGACCAACCTAATTTGTGGTGCTAACTTAACAACTGTTGGTTTACAGAGGAATATATGGAGTCCCATCTGTCTCCTCCAACCCAGGAATTTGCTCAGAAGCCATCAATTCCATTACTGCTTATACCCATATGAGGTGATACAACCTGTTTTCTGCACTGCAATGGGTGAGTCAGTTGAGAATTATATAATAGTTTGGAGCATGCCAAGCAAGTTACTAACAAGAGACTTGTCTCATTGTCAAACATAGCCTGATTGAATCTCAGTGGAAATCTGCTTCCAAGCAAGCTACTTAACTGCCATTTCTAGACACACAAATTTTAGAACAGGAAGAGATTTATGAGACAATAAAATAATCAATAAAGTAAACTTTTCAACAGAAGTAAGAGCTCAGAACTAGAACTATAATGGTAAGCTATGATCCATCTCTACTTTCTAGAACAGATATCAAAAAACTATTTCCCATAGGTTAAATATGGCCCACTACTTGTTTTTGTAAATAACGTTTTATTGGAACACAGCCATGGTCATTCACCTATATATTGCCTATTGCTTCTTTTGCACTTCAACAGCAGAATTACATAGCTGTGACAGAGACCATATGGCATGATAAAATGAAAATATTTACTACTTGGCCCTTTATCAAAATAAACCTTGCTGACTCCAGCTTTGGAATAAATAGAAGGAAAGAGAGGGAAAAACTCAGAGACTTCCAATTTTCTAGATCACATGGAATATGTTGTTGTTAGGTGCCATTGAGTCAGCTCCAACTCATAGCGACCCTATGTACAACAGAATGAAACACTGCCTGGTCCAGAGCCTCATGATCCTTGCCATATCCAGGCCCATTGTTGTAGCCACTGTATCAATCTATTTCGTTGAGGGTCTTCCCCTTTTTCACTGACCCTCCACTTTGCCAAGCATAATTTCTTTCTCCAGGGAATGGTCCCTTCTTACAACATGACCAAAGTCAGTGAAATGAAGTCTGGCCATTCTCTCTTCCAAGGAGCATTCTGACTGCAGTTATTCCAGGACAGATTGGCAGTCCATGGTACTTCCAGAATTCTTTGCCAACACCACAATTCAAAGGCATCAACTTTTCTTTGGTCTTCCTTATTCATTGTCCACCTTTCAGATGCATAGGAGGCTATTGAAAATACTATGGCTTGGGTATATGGAATATGTTCCAATTGAACTGTATTTACATTTCAAAGGTCATAGTACCTCGGCAACAGGGTCACTGTAATATGTGTGAACAAGTTTGACAGAAAATACTAATGTCTCTGACCTGGAGGATTTTAAACATATGGTCCCCACCTGATGGCACTTCCCAACCTTATTTTTAGGATTTGACTTTCATAATTGTTCCCAAACTTCAAATCTTCTTAATCCTTTAACTTGATTCCAAGATGGGTGAATTACTGCCATGATCTACACAGAGTTGTCATGTAAAGTAAGAAGCTGCTTCTAGCCCTACATGACATAGTAAAGAAATAGACAACTTTGTCTTCCCAGTTCCATGCGCTTTGTTTCTTTAGAAGCATCTCTTCCTTTGAGTGTAGTGCTTTAGTGTTTTCTTATTCTCTTCCTATCAAAATACGCCTCGAAAAAGCATCTGAAACTCATTCACAGTAAAATACAAGTAATTCATAACAATGTAAGATGATGCCTCCCAAAGAAATTTGAATTTTAATAAAGAGATCGAAATCCTAGAAGCATCAACCAGCAAGTGTGGTCAAGAAATCTCTTTCATTCTCTCTCTCTCTCTCTTTTAGGGGGGCTATCAAAGACTCAAGAGCTAGTGTTTCCTTCTCTTAGAGCCAAGTCTTTGGTGTTTGATCTATGACTCAAGAACACCTACATCAAAATCACTCAAAATGCTTAACAAAAATGCAGATCTCAGGGTCTCGTCCTATACATGTTAAATCAAAATATCCGAGATAAATCCCAGGAATCTTTATATTCAGCAGGTTCAATCCCCTCATCATGATACTTACGTTGAGTTGAAGTTTGAAAACCATTACACTTTAGTGTAATGTGTGCAATCATTCATTGTCCTGCCTGCTGGACTTGTATCTTGATGAGCAACGGTAGTAGCGTAGCCGTGTTCCACCATCTGACTTTAGTCAGTCTGATTGACTAACAGTCTTCTGACTTGCATCTAAGCTAAGAATTTTTTCATAGCATAAGGTCCCTCTTGGATGGAAACTAGTCTTGTTCCTTCACATAACAAAATGTGTCAAGCACATTCATGTTTACTTTCACGTTAACTGCACAGAACAATGCTATAAGGTAAATATTATTATGTTTTAGGAAAGTTACCCTGTTTCCTTAATTGTAAAATGGGAATTTAAATAAAGTTTAGTTCATACGCTTAGGAAAATTACTTGAAATAACACACTTAAAATACCTATGATAAAGGAAGCAGTTAATAAATAACAACAACTATTATGGTTAATATTATTTCAAATAGAATTTTAAACCCAGAAGTTCTATTCAGTAGGTAAATTACACATCTTGCAATATGCTGAGAACAAGGATTGGAATCCAGTACTTTTTGGAGTATCTTTTTTTTTCTACCAGAAGTCAATTTACCATGAAACACCTAAAGCATAACCTTCAGAGCCTTTAACTTGCATGGACTATTTCTAAGTCCTTTAAAGGGATCCCACCAGTATATTTACAAAGTCAAAACTTTTGCCAAAGTTAGATAATTCAACCACAATGGATATAAAATATTAAGAAAAAGTTTCAATTCTTCCAGAATCCAGATTTCTAGGGCCCATGGTGGTAGGGTAACCCACCCAAACCATTGTCTTTAGATGTTCTTTTTAAATTTGAGCTTGAAGAAACTGGTTTCTAAAAGTTATCTTTGAGTCAAACAATGGTGTAGATAAATTAGTAAGGACTGTTTTGCCTAGGCATTGTATTCTTTTAAAAGAATTATCTATCTGCAGTTTTGACCACAAACTGACTCAAAAACCAAACTCATTACTCTTGACTTGATTCTGACTTTTCATGACCCCCACTGGGTTTCAAAGGCTGTAAATCTTTACGGAAGCAGACTGCCTCATCTTTCTTCCATAGAATGGCTGATGGGTTCAAATCACTGACCATTTGGTTAGCAGGCAAATGCCTTAACCACTACACCACCAGAACTCCTTGAAGGTCCAACTAGAGCTATCTTTTAGGGTAAATCTGTAATTATTTAATTGCTCTTCAATACAATGTTTATGAAATTCTTCCTGATCACACATCGTTTATCAGTTCTGTTCCAGCACTTTTTCCATGGCAATGTTAATAAGATGGAGTTTTTGGAGGTTCTTTCATTTTCCGAATTGTTTTCACTCTCTAGTCAAAATGTTACCCTAATTTGCACATTGCATATTCAATAAACTTGAAATTTATTATTGGCTTAATATGATTTTTGTTTCAACAACATTGTCTATTTACAGTCCTACTCTGTAATATTTTCTCTCCCGTTGTTGGCAGTGGAGTGACAACAGACATTTTAGGGATCCAGCTAAAGGGAAATAGAGTTGGAGATTAATTAATTTAGATGTAGTGGGATATATTTCATGTAGTTAGCAATTGCTTCTGTTGCTTCTGTGCATTACTACATTATTACTCACAGTTTCAATGTAGGATTGCTTCTAAGAATAATCCTACTGCCTATTTTCCCAACACAAATGATCTCATGACACAAAAATATCTAGGCCAGATCTTATATATATACATACATATATATATATATATATATATATACATGTACATATATATATATATATATGAAATTGTGCCATGGTACCCAACATTGGATATGCATGCACTGTGAAACTGAAAACAAGTAATGAATTATATGGAACCAGGAGCTAGTCTGTGGCAAATACTTACAGATAGCAGACAAGTAACATTATAAAGCTTCCATAAAGAGAAGAAAATTTCCAGAAAAGAAAGCAGGAGAAAATCTTTGTGATCTTGAGATATGACATGATATTAAAAAAAAAAAAAAAAGAAAAAAAACCTGATAAATTGGATTTCATCAAAATTAAAACCTTCTGATCTTCAAAAGTCACCATTAATAAAATGAAAAGGTGAGACATAGACTAGGAAAAATTGCATATCATGTCTAATGATGGATTTGTATACAGAATATATCAATAAGTCTTACAATTTAATAAGCAGAAAAGCATGCCAATTAAAAAATAAGTAAAAGATTTTTTAATATCTATTTTAACAAATAAGATACAGGTGCTAGTAATAAACACATAAAAGATGCTTAAAATTATTATTTTTAGGAAACACAAATTGAATCCACAATGTAATACCACTATTCAACTATTAAAATGGCTGTACTTCAAAAGATTAACAATACTAAATATTGACAAGAGTGTGAAAAAACTGGAACTGTCATATATTGCTTGTAGTGATGAAAAATGATATAAACACTGTGGAAAATAGATTAATGGTTTCTTTTTAAAAAATATGGTAAAAATATACATATATATTATAACAAAATATTTGCCAATTGCACAATTTTTACATGTACCATTCAGTGATACTGATTGTTTTCATCCTGTTATATGAACATCACCATTATCCTTTTCCAAATTATTAACAGAAACTAAGCGCCCCCTAAGTAGTAATTGTCCCATTCTCTTTCCCATCCACCCTGGTAATCATTAATAACTTATGGTCTCTGTACAGTTACCTACTTCATTTAAGTAGGATCATAACAAATTTGTCCTTTGTGACTGACTTCTTATACTCAGCATAATGTTTTTAAGGTTCATCTATGTTTTAGGATGTATCAAGGCTTTATTTCTCTTTATGGCAGAATAATATTGTGTTGTATGTATATATCACATTATATTTATCCATTCATCTTTCAGACGTTATATTGTTCCCACTTTAGGGTTATTGTGAATAGTGCTATAATAAACACTGGTATACAGGTTTCTGTTTGTGCTTCTGCTTTAAATTATTTGGGGTATACACATAGGATTAGGATTTCTTGGTCGTATGATAGCTCTATGTTTAACTTTTTGAAAAAAATCTTTGAGAAATTTTTTTCCAGGGTCTGTAACATTTTATGTTCACACCAGCAATGGATGAGGATTCCAATTACTCCACTTCCTCATCAACACCTATTGTTTTGTGTGTTCACTTGTTTGTTTAATGATAATCATTCTAGTAGAGTTGAGGTGGTATCTCATTGTAGTTCTGATTTGCTTTCTCTTAATAACTAATTATGTTCAGCATCTTTTTATGTGCTTGATGGCCATTTGTGTATCTTTGGTGAAAAATCTATTCAAATCCTTTGCAGCCTTTTCAATTGGGTTATGTGCCTTAATTATTTCTTAAATAGTTAATCATATACTTACTTATCACCTGACCCAGCAATTCTAATCCTAGATGTCTATCCAAGAGAAATACAAATAGATGTCCATGCAAAGACTTGTACACAAATATTCAAAGTAACATTATTCGTAAAAGCCTCTGCAAAAAAGGAAATGAAATGTCTATCAAATGGAGAACAGATAAACAAAATCTGGTGTATCCATGAGATGATGTTGTGGAATATTATTCAGTAATAAAAAGGAATGAATAATTGATACATCTAATAACATGATAGACTTTAAAAATATTATACTAAGTGAATGATGCAAAAGACTATCTGTTGCAATGATTCCATCTGCATAAATGTTCTAGAAAAGGAAAATCTAGAGACAAAAAGTTAATCAGTAATTGCCTAGGGATAGGGATGGGAGTGCAGATGGGCAAAAGGGAAATTTTGGGGTTAATAGAAATGTTCTAAAACTCAAGATGATGATTATACAACCATACAAATTCAAGATCATCAATAATATATTTATTTACAAAAATATATTTTATGATATGTAAATTGGGAGCTCTGGTAAATTGTATCCAATAGAGCTTATTGAAAATATATAGAGGGCAAAAAACTCATTATCTTTTATTCTCACAATAAACCAAAAAGTAACCCAAAACCATTTACCATAGAGTTCTCCCTGACACATGGCAACCCTATGTGTTTCAGAGTCGAAGTGCTCTCCATAGGGTTGGAAACATATTGCCAGAGCTTTCCTCTGAACTGCCAACCTTTCAGTTATTAGTGGAGTATTTGTGCCCACCACAAACCAAAACCAAAACCACTGCCATCTAGTTGTTTCCGACTCATAGAGAGGCCATTGGATTTCTGAGGCCGTAAATTTTGGGGGAAGTAGATTGTCTCATCTTCCTCCTACAGAGCAGCTGGTGGGCTTGAACCTCTGACCTAGAGGCTAGCAATTGAATACCTTATCTGCTACACCACACCACCAGAGCTCCTTTTGTGTCCACCAGGGACTCATTTCCACAATAGAAAAGAGTATTTCAAAAGCATTGTGGTGTGATGAGGCAATCAATGATTACGCAGCAAACACTTGAGATGAAGAGTGTTTTAGAGGTTCATTAGGCAATTAATAAGCAGCTCTAGTGGTGCAGTGCCTAAGGCATTTGACTGTTAACCAGAAGGTTGGTGGTTCAAACCCACCAGCTGCTCCATGGAGGGAAAATGCACCAATCTACTTTCAAAGGTTTCAACCAAACTAAATGCACTGCCATCTAGTCGGATCCAACTCCTAGCAACCTCTCCTTGGGTTTCCAAGACAGATTAACTTCGGAAGTAGATTTTCCAACCTTCCTTCCAAGGAGTGGCTCGTGGGTTTGAACCGCCAGCCTTCTGGTTAGCAGTCAAATGTCTTAGGATAGGGCCCACTATTTGTTAAGCATACTATACACAATTTTGAGGTGCTCTGGTGGTGTAGTGCCTAAGGCATTTGACTGCTAATCAGAAAGTTGGTGGTTCAAACCCACCAGTCACTCTGCAGAAGGCAGATGGGGCAATCGACTTCCTTAAAGATTTATTGCCTTAGAAACCCAAAGGGGGTTGGTAAGAGCTGAAATTGACTTAATGACGGAGAGTTTGGTTTTCTTTGGGCATAAACTTTTACACACTGCTTCTTTAATGCTCAACAATGTATCTTTGAGACAGGACCAGCTGCATAATCTGCTGTGCCCAATGGAAAATGAAAATGCAAGACTTTTTTTTTTTTTTCAAAAAGAATTAAGAATTTCTAGATTACAACAAAAACCAAGTAAAACCCAAACCCACTGCTACCCAGTTGATTCCAACTCATAGTGACTCTATCACACAGAAAATTGCCCCTACAGGGTTTCCTAGACTATAAATCTCCATGGAAGCAGATTGTGTCACCTTTCTCCTGTGAAACAGCTGGTGTGTTTGAACCACTACCTTTTGGTTAGCAGCCAAATGTCTTAATCACTGCACCACCAGATCTCCTTACAATAGCAGAACACTAGATCAAGTGTAGGATTTTTGTAAGCAAAGGATGCTGTGGGACTGAACAGATCACACACCCATGAAGGTCGTAGGATCCAGTACTTTTTGCCTCTGACTCTTATCACAACTATAGCCACTTCTCACTGTCTGATCATTAGCCACATGGGTGCTACAATCTAGGGATATGCCAACTTTCCTATGACAGTTGTTAACTAATTGGGAGAAAGGTGGCAACACACCCTCACAGCTCCTGTTGTTGACTGAGACAGAGAGAGAATGAGAGTCTGGCTGCATAAATACATTGGTAGGGATAGGGAGATTAGGAATCTTCAGTGTGTAGCTACCTTCCCTCTTATCTTTGACTTGAATTTTGGCAAGTAATTTAGGTCACTAATACCAAGGAGTTCAATAGAACTAGCACCAAACTGTTTCCCTTTCCTCCTCCCTCCTCTGACCAAAACCAAAGTTATTCCCAACCACAACAGTACTACACTTTTATTTAAAATTATTGAGTTACTTTACCCAAATAACACTGAAAAGTTGAATTACTTGGTTTTTGGCAGCCTTTCATATTATTTGGATTTTTCCATCCTGTTCCTGGTAATGCAAACAGTTAATGCACTTGGCTGCTATCTGAAAGGTTGGAGATTCTAGTCTAAAGCAAAGAGCCTCGGAAAAAAGGCCTGGTGATCTACTTCTGAAAAATCAATGATTGAAAATCCTATAGAGTGCAGTTCTATTCTGACACACGTGGGGTCACCCTAAGTCAGAAATGACTGCACACCAACTAGTGGTGGTAGCCATTGTATGGGAAGTGGGATCATTTTAAATGAATTGGCTCAGTTATCTGCTACTGACAAAATCAGGAGTCATCCATTGAGTGAAGACACTCCACTCTTTTCTGACCTGAAATGGAAGATTTATTTGTTTTGTTCTCATCATTTCTACATTTGTCAGCTGATGACCTATTGTGACTTACAAATTATTTTGTCACCTTGTTCACAGGCCGATTGAACAAACAGCTGACAGTGGGGTTAGTTCTGTAACTAGAGTGCATACAGAGAAAGAGACACTAGCAAAGCAAAGAAAATCCAACTCAGAGACATTCAAAAAATACCAAATTTAAAAAGAAGAAGAAAAAACTGAGAGGAAAATTTCCAGAACATTTCCATTTAGAAGCATGATGAAACTTGTTGACTAAGGTATCGACGTTATCTAGGGCATGCATTTGACAATCTGGCACAGGTGATGAAACTGACAAACACACACAAAAAAAACTAGCACAACATTATTTTTAAATTGGTTGTGATTGAATACTTCATGTCATCAAGGGAATAGAGGCAATGAAAGAAAAGCCTTATTTCTCTGCAAAGAAAAGGATTTCTGTCAGAAAGGGACTAGGGAATAAAAGAGGAAAATGTTTTAAGCGAGATCACTATGCATCCATAAAGCACATTCTGTAAAAGAAAAAGGAAAAAACAGCTTGATTCTGAAACTCTATTCAGTGTAATTTTGTATAAGATGTTCTCTAAGGAGAGAGATTGAACCCTAATCAGGCAGCATCTTCTTCCAGATGGCTCTAAATGTGCCTTAATCTTTTTTTTTTTTTTTTTTCCAAGAGAATGGGATGATTCCTTACTATCAGGAAAGGCACATATTGAGACTTGATCAAAGGATTTTGCCAATACATATTTATAACTTAAAGAGCTCCCTCAGAATGGTGTATAAGGGTTTTCCTTTTACTCACTCACTCTCTGCCTACCATTTGTTGGCTCATGATTGCTGAGATGATGGCAGCATGCTTCAGCTGAATTCTAGTTCTTGAGCAACTAAATGCTAAGTACAAGGCTTGTTTGTGTGTGAGTGGGGGGCGGAGGGATGAGGGTCAAGAAATCCTTAATCAAGATTTGCTGAATTGATGAAAATAAACTATCACATACCCATATACAATGGTTTACTAGCTGACAAATTATGAACTGGATGAGGAAGGCCAATTTGGTGTCATTGTGCTGAAAACAAGAAGCCAGAGTGTCATTCTTTTCTACCTCCAACAGGATGATGTGCATGGGCTGTGCCATTTTGAACCTGTGGCACTTTCAGCTTCATAAGTAATTTCAGCAGTTTTTCTTATGAACACAGTACCAGGGCTTTATCTTTAAAAAATGTCATTGTGCCAACAGTGGAGTTATAATTATTGAATTGGAACTGGGAGAGAGGATTGCTGAGAAAGAATTCCTGCTCATTGCATGAATTCATTCATTTGCTTGTTTATTCATCCAGTAATTTATTGAATACCTACTAAGTCCCAGGTATTGTGCTAAGTCCTGAGGATATAAAGGAGAACAAAATACATATCCTCCCTGTTCTCCCCAAGTTTGACTCAATCACAATAGAGTTTGATAAGTACTATTATGTCATAATATGTTATGGGAGCATAAGAAGGGCACTTCACCCAGACTTGGGAAGTTATAGTCTTCCCAGAAGAGACTTTTGAAATGAATATGACTTAACTAGGCAAATAGGCAAAAAAAAAAAAGTCAATTCCAACTCTATAGGGGCCCCCTTTGGGTTTCCAAGGTGGTAATCCTTTACAGAAGTAGATTGCTCAGTCTTTCTTATGTGCAGTGAGTGGTGAGTTTGAACTATCAACCTTTGGGTTAGCAGTCAAATGCTCTAGGCATTACACCACCAGAGCTCCAGGCAAATAGGTAGGGAACGATATTTCAGTCAAAGGCAATAGCACTTGTAAAATCTGACAGGCCAAAAGCCAAAGGGAGAAGCATGCTGGAAACTAAAAAAATTCATTATGATTGAGAGTAGAGTTAGGGGGTGGAGATGGAAAGTGGGGAGAGTGGTATTGGAAGAGTGGAGAAGAGAACAAGAAGTCACTCATCCTTTATCTTTGAATACAAACCAAAACCACATCCACTGAGATTGAGTTGATTCTGATTCATAGTAACCTTTTGGGACAGAGTAGAACTGACCCATAGGGTTTCCAAGGCTGTAAATTTTTATGTAAATAGACTGCCTCATCTTTCTCCCTCATAGTGGCTAGTGGCTTTGAACCACCAAACATTTTGTTAGCAGTGAATACCTTAACCACTATGCCACCAGAGCTCCCTTTATACTTAGATCGGGATCTATATTTAAATAAATTAAATTCTGCAGACTCAGACTATGTTAAAAGCTGGGAGAAGCACAAGGATCAGCAGGAAATTTCCTCTGCCCTCAAGGAGTTTGAGTAGAAAGCAAATTCTCAGGGTCCAGCATCTATCACAGGAGCTCTGGTAGCATAGTGTCTAAGGCACTTGACTGCTAACCAGAAGGCTGGAGGTTCAAACCCACCCATCACTCCTCAGAAGGAAGGTTGAGCAATCTACTTCCTTAGTGATACTGCCTGGGAAACCCAAGGAGGGGTTGCTATGAGTCGGGTCTGACTCGACGGCATATAATAACAACAACAATATCTTCTAACATAATATAAGTTTCCATGAGGTAGTAGATGTCCCACAATGACACTGAGTGCTGATTGGAGGTGCTGGCTTGTGAAGGAGATAAATCTTGTTACTTTCATTTGCAGATTTTAATTGTGATGTGGAGATGTGCATATGGCTATGTTTAAAACACATCGAGAAAGATTCTTGAATTCCCTTCATTCCACCAACATTAAGAAATGAAATGACATAAAGAAATTAAGGATCAAAATCAACTCTTTTGAATTCTGGAAATAGAGAAGAAATTCTATCACAGAACAAAACTACAAGATGTGTTTTATGATGCAGTAGCAGCAAGTAGCATCTAGAAGCTCAAAGAAAGAATTAACCTCAAAGTTGCATTTCCTTTAGGAGGAATTTGAATGTCATCTGATTTAGTAGAGTAATGATGGAGTATCATTTTCCCCTTCAAAGCTCATGTACTTGACTAATATATAAGCTAAAGAATCTTCTGGGAATTGGGAAAAGTTCTCAGAGTGAGAAGAAATTTGTGATGTTAGAGATTTAAAAATAAAGGCAGTGCATATTTTAAAGTCATAGATATTGAAATGAATATGCTGAACCTAATATTAAATGCCAATCTACTCATCATCTTAAAGGAAAATTGGTGATATTTAATAAGGCTTTCTATTTAGTGTAATTTTGGTGGGATAATAATCAGAATTTCACTTTTTGAAAAACCTTATCCAAACCCCTGTCGAGGTAGACTCCAATTCCAATTCTAATCAGAGCTAAGATTACTTAATCTTTAGAGTAAGAGTTCTTTGAACAGAGAGTTGCTTCACCAATTACAACCAAATAAACAAACTAATTAAAATAATAACTTTGAAAACTACTAACCTAGACTAGATGTTCTCCAATCTCTGATCAGAAGACACCCAGAGCTGCTGCAAAAACATTCGAAATCCATGTGTTTACCAAGCACTGTGTCCAGATGACACAAATAATCATATGCAAATATTTGCATCATTTCTAAAAAAAATATATTGAGATAATTTTATGTTTTAATAAATATAAACATTTGAAGGTCCACTGAATTTATGGTAGTTTTTCTTACATATTTTCAAATAATACACATTAAAACCACAATTATGAGATAGCTTGAAATGTTTCTACCTCAAAAAAGAATCTTCATTTGTCACGGGATCAGAAAGTTATGTTTAGTTCTTTCCACAAGTGAAAGAGTAATTTTTTTTCTAATTCTACTTTTGAGGATATTGTACATAACCTTGCAAATACAGTTTGAAGATATAATTAAACCCAGCAGAATTTTAGCTTGTCTGAGAAATGTGCATATGTGTTACTCTCCACCTGCACAAAGTCCCACAAAAACCCCAGGGCTGTTCAAAAAGAGAACATATTACTTTGTCTGCTAAGAAATGCAAAACTAAATCTTAATCTCAGTTGCAGCAACTTTCTTTGGTCTAGTTTATCAAGTAATGTTATCACCTTTTTCCGTTGCCTGGTGCTTTCATCCTGTTTTAAAAGATGTAATTATTCATGTGACTCATTTAAAGCTATCTGAAATCCCTTTGGAAGTGGGTGTGGCATGAATAATAACAAATTAATTAACTTGCAATGTTTGGTAAGAAATAGATTTTATTATAAAGCAAAAGTTCTTAAAAAAAACCATATGGGTATTTTTCTGACTAATACATCTCACTGGGCCTAAATTTTTGCCAGAATGAGGAACAAGCTTTTCAGTGACTTGCAAACAAAATTAATTCAGCAAAAACCAATTGATTGTTTCATATGGTGCTAGGAAACAAAGATAAATTAGAACCCACCTGCCTTTTTTTTTTTTTTTATTAGCTCAGAGAATAATGGAGTTGAGGGTTGGAAGATTTTTTCAGTGGTCATGTTCACAATTTTATTTTTTATTTTATTTGTTGTGCAATAAAAGTAGAGAAAAAAGAAGCAATGAAATTTTCATGGCCTTTTGGGAAGTAGAGAATGAATCAAGAAAGTTTGGTTCCCTGAGGAGACATTTTAGATGTCTAGAAGAATTGGCTGTATTCTACCATTCAATGAAGGGAGGGAGGTCAGTCCAAGGAAAGGATATGAGCAAAGGCACATTCCCAATTTTCCTTATACTTCTCAACATGCTTTATTTGTTCTTCCTCCTAGACCCATCCTTGAAAAATTGAGGTTACTCAGGACTCTAGCCTGGGCCTACTTATCATCCTACTCTACAAATTAGTCTTAAGCAATCACCTCCACACCCATGAATGGCTTGATTCCCATCTTTATGTTGATGACAACTAAGTATGTATCTCCAGCCCAGATCTTTCTGCTTAACTCGATGATGAAGATAACCAATACCTTTGCAACATCTCTTCCTTGGTATCTCACAGATACCTCAAACCCAACATGTTCAGAACTGCATTCATGTCCTTCTTATACCTATTTCTTTTCTAATTTCCCCATTTCAATTACTGGCACTATAACACTTCAGGTGCTCACACCTAAAACCTGACAATCAACAATTACTCCTCCCCCCCACACACATTTTTTTTTTTTTTACTCCAAACCCCCTCCAATACAACACCAAGTTCTGTCAAGATAGCCTCTCGAGTATTTCATGAATTCATTCACTTAGCTTTGCCCTATTGCTACCATCTTACTCTTAGCCCTATCTCTATGTCCTAAATTACTGAGAAGTAACTAGCCAGCTGAAGGTGATGAGTGGATAAATGGCAAGGTGAGACACAATGGAAATGGTGCATGCTAGCACTGAAAATGAGGGGTTATGGAATGGTACCAGATATGACTTCAAGTTAAGTGTCATTGATCATGACAATGAGTCCTAACTATATCTGAAAGCTATAAACTAAACCAGCATAAGCACATACTGCCCCCCTGCAGTGGGGAAGTATTAACAGTGGTTTAAGCAAGTCTATTTATCTTAAGTCAAAGGGATGGTCAATTGCCACAAGCCCAGAAATACTGATTAAAAACAAACAAACAACAACAACAACAGTTGCTGTGGAGTGTCTGATCCACAGCAACTCTGTGTGTCAGAGTAGAACTGTGTGCCATATGGTTTTCAATGGCTGATTTTTTGGAAGTAGATCAAGCCATTCTTCTGAGGCATCTCTGTACGGACTTGAACCTCCAACTTTTTTGTCACCACCAAGAACATTAACACTTTGCATTAGCCAGAGTCCCCTGCAATATTGATAGAAGCTTCTAATGTACAGAAGATAAGGGTTTCCAATATTGGTTGGGCTCCTTTAGGTACCTCATGACAATATGCAAAGTTCAAACAGTCAATAAAATAGTCTCAAATATGCAATAAAAATTAATTAATTAATTAATTAATTTTAAAAATGAATAAACGAACTATATTTCCTCCTTTTAGAGCTGTTGGTTTATAGATTTTCCATTTACCTTTGTGTATGTTTAATGAATTTGCAAAATATATATATGTCATGTTTGCCACAAAAAGACATTTTCCCATTGTGTGTGTGTGTACGTTTGTGTTAGCAAATTTGTCTACATGTTCCTTAGTCATGTTTTCTCTTGCTTCCAGGCACAGGAATCTTTCTTGCTTTGGCATATGCTTTGAGTGCTTGAAAATTTCTAATGGGTGATGGCAAGGGGGAGCCAGCCCAGAAGACACTCTAGATCAATAACAAGGCAGGTATCAAGACTAATTCTGTACTTTAGGTAGAATTTTCAATGGGAGGTGAAAAAAAAAATCCATCCTAAAAAAAAAACATGTTTTACAAACACAACCTACACTCAGTTAACTGAACTTTTGGAATAAATTTTTAGTATAACTCATTTCACTTGAGTATGTCTATTTTCAGAATGGCCATTGTGCCAAGGGCAAGTTGATCAAGTGACTTCCCCTAAGTGTTTTGGCAATCCAACCTAATGAGACACTGCCAATTATCAAAAGCACAATTCAGTTCAGTCATATTGAAGCCTAAACACACAGGACGGAGGCCACTTTGTTTTAAAACAAGCTTCAGTATATGGAGCCCTGTTCTGATATTGGTCTAGATTTTCTTTAACTCTTTTAAAACAGTTATTTAAAATGTAAATATTGTGGAAGATGCTAATAAAAACTAACTTTCCTTCTCCAGTCTTTTAACTCACTCTGTTTCCATTTGTAAGAGGTAACCAATGGTAACTCTTTTTAGAATTTCATTAGCTATTTTCTATGGATATGCAAAAAAGCGTAGTGCTTAAGGCATTTGACTGCTAACCAGAAAGCTGGTAGTTCAAACCCACTAGACATTCCTCAGAGGAATGTTGGGCAATCTACTTCCTTAGTGATACTGCCTCGGAAACCCAAGGAGGGGTCGCTATGAGTCCAATACAACTCTATGGCAGTGGGTTTGGGTTTTTTTTTTTTTTTGGTTTATACAAATATATACTTTTTATCCAAATGAGATTGTAGTATACACACTGTTCTGCAACTTGCTTTTATCCCATGATCATGTATATGGTTTACATATTCATAAGATATGTAACAATAATTTGTGTATACAGATCTGATTTTTATATCGATAAACACTACAACATATTGATAAGTCTCTAGCAAATATAATTAAGAAGACAATGAGCATGAAATCAAGAAAATATCAGAGAATTTAATATAAAAAGAAAAAAAAAATAAAGTATTGTAATTTTATGGAGTCCAACGCTTGAGTGCAGCAAACGGTTAAATGTTCAACTACTAACCAAAAGATTGGTGGTTCAAACCCACCCAAAGGCACATCGGAAAAAGTCTGGTGATCTGTTTGCAAAATGTCATAGCCTTGAAAACCCTATGGAGTGCAGTTCTACTCTACACGTATGGGATCATTAAGAGTTAGAATCACCTGATGGCAACTGATAACTCTATAAACAGGAAGTTGGAAGTGGAAATCAATGTATGCTTTATTTAAGTAATTTGTGAGGCATTGTGGGACTTGGATGCAAAGGTCATTTTAAATTCAGGATACACTAAGCCAAGCAGGTCCACCTGATCCACTTAACAGAGTCATCACACTTGCCTAATGAGATATTGCACCTACAATAAACTCATTGTAATAAGTGCTTAAAAAATCCACTACCACGGAGTCAATTCCAACTCATACTAAGGACGGAGTAGAACTGCCCCACAGGATTTCCAAGGCTGTAAATTTTTACGGAAGCAGATTGCCTCATCTTTCTCCCACAGAGTGGTTGCTGAGTTGAAATCACTGATGTTTTTGTTAGTAACTGAATGCTTTAACCACCATGCCAACTGGAATAAAGGAATCTACTATGTAAGGTGAACCAGTAATGAACTTGGGAGGTCAGTTTCTTAAGTGCTTTCTTTCCTCTATGGGAATACCACCCAAAGCTCCTATGACAGCCACCTTCCATCTGCACATTCCAGCACCAGTTGCCATTGAGGCCATTCTGACTCATGGTGATCCATGTATATGAGAGTAAAATTGTGCTCCATAGCGTTTTCTATGTCTGATTTTTCAGAAGTAGATGACCAGGCCTTTTATCTGAGGACCCTCTGGGTGGACTCCAATCTGCAACTTTTTGGTTAGCTGTCGAGCACATTAACCATTTGTATCACCCAGGGACCCCATACCCTAAATTTCTTCTCTTTAGCCCTACTGTCCTTAGGATTAGAGATAGGTTCTGATTTAGTAAGGGCTTTTCACAACTATTTTTAAGCTCTCCTGCTCAAGTTAACTGTAGGTAACTAAATCCATCCTGGTTACATCAGAACCCCATGGTTATCAATTTTCAACCTGACAATTGAAATTAATATCCTTCTGGGGTGTAGGGGGTAATATAAGGACAGTGAACCCGTTTGATTTTGATTTGGGATCAGGTGACTAAATGAATCCCTTCCTATGGCAGATGTCTAAGTCAGAATTATGTATTTTTCCATAAAATTCTATTTTTAATGTACTCCTTGAGATTCCTCTGAAGTATTTAACTATGTCGGAGTAGATAGAGATTTTGCTCCTCTAAGATGCTTAACTTATCAGTTAATCATTTAGAGGCTTTTTTCATTAGGAAGGAGAGAGAGGAGCCATTCCAATGATATCTAGCAATAGGATCCCCATCTTATTTTGAGGTATGAATAAGAAAGAATGAAAATAGAAATTGGATTTCAGTAGGTGAGAAAGAGTTTCATCAGATGAGGCTGATAAGACATGTGTTCATCACAGTGCATCAGAGATTTGCTGGTTAGGAAAAGAAAAAGGGAAAATATGCACATCTCACTACTTCAAGAAGAGGAGTAGCCCTTTGAGTTTTATTATGTGGTTTAATTGATAAAGAGGACTGGAAATCAAGACATCTTGGTTCTGTTCCCATAATTTGAATGCTTTCACATTGCTCTCTCTGACTTTGGGCTTTTTAAGACAATTGACTATGACTTGATCAAAATATCCTCAGTGTGCAGTGGTTTAAGAGCCTGGCTGTGTAACCACCATTAGAGAACAAGCAATCTAAGTAAGTCATTACATTTTAAGTACTTCTTAATTCAGAAATACAGGAACTACATGTAAGCAGAAGATTTAAAAGACCATAATGATATCAGCTTAAATGAGGCTTCTGGAGTTACGTTTTAAAAAAAAATTCTGCAATATGCTGTTATTCAAAAGCAACTTGGAAAGTTAGAACTCACAGACAGGCAAGAAAAGATTATTTATCATTGTCCAGGAGTTACTCCAGGTGGAGAAAGAATAGTCGACTCGTTTTTAGTAATTGGATTTTTTTCAGAAGGAGTTCTGGCAATGCAATGGTTAAGCACTCAGTTGCTAACCAAGAGGTTGGTAGTTCGAACCTACCCAGAAGTTCCATGAGAGAAAGATCTGGTGATTTGCTCCTATAAAGATTACAGCCTATGGGGTAGTTCTACTTTGCCACAGGGGGTTGCTATGAGAGGAAGGCAAACAACCACCAATACTAACACCTTTTTGGAAGAGGTATTAATCACCCCCAATTCACTCTCTCTTGCTCTCACACCTGAGAGAGAAAACGTTCTCTAGTATTGGGTCATTAGACACCTCTAGTTCTGGGCAATCTACTTCCGTAGAGATACTGCCTCAGAAACCCAAGAAGGGGTCACTATGAGTTGGAAAACAACTTGATGGCAGTGAGTTTTAGTTTTAGTTACAACCTTGATTCCATCTTTCCAGATCATTTGTTGTTGTTGTTGTTGTTATGTGCCATGTAGTTGGACCCGACTCATAGCGACCCCTCCTTGGGTTTCCAAGGCAGTGTCACTATGGAAGTAGATTGCCCCATCTTCTTTCCGAGGAGTGGCTGGTGGGTTTGAACCACCAGCCTTCTGGTTAGCAGTCAAGTGCCTTAGGTACTATGCTACCAGAGCTCCTTCCAGATCACTTAGATCTGCAATATCTAGTGTGATGGATCTTGGCTCTGGTTGCACATTAGGATCACTTGAAGTATTTTAAAAATTACTGATGCCCACACCCCAAACCAAATCATTTAAATAAGAATTCTGCAGCTACAGCCTTGGTATCAGTATTTTTGAAAAGCTCCATATGAAATTCTAATATGGACCTGAGATAGCCATTGATCGTGCAAAAGGGAACACAGATATCCCCAAGATCTAGTCTTGACCAGGCTGTCCTTCAGAGACAGCAAGTCTCCAGCATGGCGGCATCAGCCCCTGCAGGGATCCTGGCTCCTCAGAAAAGACTAGCTTGATATCACAGGTTTGGGGCCAGACTAATGTAGAGTAAGACCTAACTCACTCCTTCCCAGGCCCAAGACAGGGGTGAGAGCATGAGTTATACTTTGTTGTTTTTGTTAACTGATGTAGCATCAGCTCTGACTCATGGTTCAACGTAATGAAACATTGCCAGCATCTTTATAATCCCCAGGATGTTCAAGTCCATTGTTGTGATGATTGTGCCAATCCCTGTCATCAAGTGTCTTTCTCTTGCTGGCCCTCTACTTCACCAAATATGATGTCCTTCTCTAGAGATTGATCTCATCTGATGACATGTCCAAAGCAAGTGAATCAGACATTATTCAGTTGTGATCCATAGCATTTTCATTATCTAACTTTTGGAAGTAGTTCACCGGGCCTTTCTTCCTTGTCTGTCTTAGTCTGAAGCACCAGTGAAACCTGTCCAGAGAATCTTGTCATGGTTAATTTTGTATGTCAGTTTTGCTAAGATATAGTACCCAATTATTTAATTAAAGACTCATCTTGTTGTTGTAAGGTATTTTGGAAATGTGGTTAACGTATACAATGAGTTGACCTTAAAGCAACTTGATAACATGGGTGGGCCTCATTGAGCCAATCAGTTAAAAGGCCTTAAGAGCAATAATTAAGGTCTCCAGAGAGAAAGAAATTCCATTTCAAGACTGCAGTATCAACTCTTGCCTAGTAAACCCTATGGGGCAGTTCTACTTTGTCACATGGGGTTGCTATGTGGGATTCCAGCCTTCTGCCCAGTCCTACAGAATCTGAATTTGCCAGCCCCCACACTCACATGAGCCAATTCCTTAAAATAAGTCTGTCTATAAATATCTCTCTCTATCTTTGCCTATATCTATATCTCCCTATTGGTTCTGTTTTTATGGAGAAGAGTGACTGATACAAGGACTTAGAAATGCCTTAGTCAAACTACAGGCTAGCATCTTTCAGATATAGAATAGTTCTTACAGACTGGATTTTATGTGGTCAGCAATTTTCATATCTCATTCTACCAAAACATCATCCTCTTTGAGCACATCAACCTCTTTGACGAATAGCCCATTTTATAGATAAGGAAACAGACAATTCAGAAAGCTTAAGTAAGTAATAAAAGATCATTCATCTGGGAAGTGGTCTAGCCAAGATTTAAACTTTCATTAGAAGGTACAGCTACTCTCACCATGGCCACCATGCTGCCAGTGGGCAACAAGAAGCACATGTAACCAGGAGGCAAACTGGTTTGTCCTGATGCTGCTATGACCACTGTCTCCAATCTGGAGTCCCTGGGTAGTGCAAATCATTCATGTGCTCAACTGTTAACTGAAAAACTGGAGGTTGAAGTCCACCTGGAAGGGCCTCAGAAGAAAGGCCTGACAATCTACTTCTGAAGAATCAACCATTGAAAACACTGTGGAGCCCAGTTCCACTCTGAGACACGTGCGGTTGCCATGAGTGTCATTGACTCCACAGCAGTGAGTTTACTGGCAATCTCTAATCTTGAGCATGGGTCTGAGCTTTTGAATATTTTGAGATTTTTAACCCAAAAATAAACCTGTTGAGAAAATTTGATAAAGGATAGAAGACATATTTCTTACTCTGTTCAGATTTCAGTTTTGAGACTTCAGCTACCTATGCCAATACAGAGTTTCTCAACATGGTGACATTTTTTCTAAACCTAAGAAAAAAGGGCAAAGGGGGTACTCAAGAGAGGTGGGGAAAAACAGATCACAGGATTCTGCTTCCCTGCTTTCTACTCCCTGAAAAGTGAGGAAAAATAAGGGGAAAGAACCTCAGAAAGTTTGTGAGGAAATAAAAAAGGCCTGCTCTTCCATGAGTGTTCCAATAATTAAACATTGATCTAAGGTCATAAACTCTTTTCAATAGATGGAGTTAAAATTTATGAATTACCCGACAATAGAAGTTTTAACTGAAACAAAAAGGGGACGATTTCTGGCCCGTGGAAGGAACCCCTGGGTAACTGTGTGGACAGCCAGAATGTAATTAATGTAATTAAGTGTAAACAAAATAAAACAAAACAAAACAAAGAAACCAAAGCCATTCTGACTTGTAGTGACCCCATGCATTTTAGAGTAGATCTGTGCTTCATAGTAAAACTGTGCATGAATGCCTGTAACCTTTTGGAAGCAGATTGCCAGGCTTTTTTTCCATGGTGCCACTGGGTGGGTATGAATTGAAAACTTTTGGTTAGCAGTCAAGCACAAACTGTTTGTGCCATCAGGGACTCCTTAATTGGATGTAACAAGAAAGAATAATCCATTTTTTCTCCCTTTGATACAGTTTTAAAATAAATAATTCTCAGATAGGCAACTGCCAGATTTGTATTTCATATCCTGAAGAGATCATTTGAGAGCCAAGTGACAGTATGTTTTAGAGTTTTATTAAATACTTTTGGCACCAAATGAAATTGATCAAGATGGGGTGGGGCGGATTACAGGGAGAAAAGACAATCATGTATCTGCTTTGCAATCTGCCTAACCAGGACTGCTGAAAAGCATTTGAATTCCAACCAATAACTACAAAATAATGATGTTCTCAGTTCTTGGGAAGACTAGCAGGGCATGTGGTGGCCAAAGTCCTCAAATGACTTACCTGAAGAATGGGGTATCCTCAACTATGTTCCAAATGCCCTCAAATTTCCCCTAGTTTCTGGTACAAATATCTTTATTTTACATGAGTAACATCATGTACAAAATGTTGGGAAACCCTCTAGAACCAAAATAACAGATAATGCAAAATCAAGCATTTCTCCTATGGATGGCCATGCCAGAGTTAAGGTATCTAGATTTGTTGTTGCTTGCCATTGAGTTAGTTGTTACTTACAGCAACCATGTGTGACAGAGTAGAACTGCCCCATAGGGTTCCCTAGGCTATCGTCTTTATGGGAGCAGATCACCAGGTCTTCCTCCTGAGGGACCCTGGGTGGGTTTGAGCAAACAACCGTTTGGTTAGCAGTCGAATGTTTAACTTTTGTGCCACCAGAGATCCTTAATCCCAGCTTCCCCCTCTTGTAGCCCATGTTCCCTGACTAAAGTGGAAAAATTTAACCACTGTATTCAACCAGGCATGCCCCCAAAAGGAGAAACATGGAAGTGTATGTCCTACCTTTTTGCAATATTTCTATAGGCAGGCAAGAAAAGCCTGCCATACAAAATTCATGGAAGGCCTATGGTCAATACAATACCCATAGAATATCCAGTATTCATGAAATTCCTACATTTAATAAATGAATAACAACTTAAACCAAAAACACCAAACTCCTTGCCGTCGAGTCAATTCTGACTCATAGCAATTCCTCCTTGGGTTTCTGAGATGGTATTTCTACAGAAGTAGATTGCCCAATCTTCCTTCTGAGGAGTGGCTGCTGGGTTTGAACCACCAGTTTTCTGGTTAACAGTCAAATGCCTTAGGCACTACACCACCAGAGATCCTGAATAACAACTAAATGGTATTATATTCTAGATTTGAGACATGATGTAAAAGAAAACTTGTATTTTTTGAAAGTGGAATTTGTTGTAGGGGAAAAATACACACACACACATTTGGCAATTAAGATAAGTACAAATATTTGAGATTTTCAAACATCAGCTCTTTGAAGAAATAGAATGCCTTAGAATGTTCACCCTATTACATACCCTGGCAAATAAACATAAAGGCAACTATTTAAGAATGAACATCAGGGACTACGCTGAGTAGAAAGCATGGCATTCTAGGATTACAATTATTATTCTACTTTTACAGAATTGAACCGTACAGCATTGTTAGCACTAAGTGCCTTTTCTTTGGAGTTATATAAAAGAGTGACAGTATATTGAATGACCTTTAATTATTCAGTTTCCTTCTAAGGATAGTGATCTGTATTCTAGATCCAACTGTGGGTCAGAAACTAAATAAGAGAAACTCAAAAAGAATAGCAGCCAAAGAACAAATGAATTAAAAAACAAGCACTTGATCTGTTTCCTTCAGGCAATTCCGTTGCTCTTTAGTGCATGTCTTAGTTATCTAGTGCTGTTAATAACAGACATACCATAAGTGGATGGCTTTAACAAACAAATTTTCTTTCTCATAGTTTAGGAAGGTAGAAACCCAAATTCAGAGCTCCACTTCTAGGGGAAGGCTTTCTCTCTCTCTTGGCTCTAGAAGAAGGTCCCTGTCTCTTCAGCTTCTGCTTCCTGGTGTTTGGAGATCTCCATGTGTCTTAGCATCTATCTTACCCCATCTCTGCTCACTCCTTTGCTTGCTTAATCTCTTTTATATCTCAAAAGAGATTGACTCAAGACACACCCTGTGCTAATCTTTCCTCACTAACATAACAAAGACAACACATTTATTCACAAATAGAATTATAACCATAGGCATAAAACAAAGAACTCACTGCCATTGAGTCAATTGTAACTCTTAGAGACCTCCATTGGGTTTCTGAGGTGGTAAACCTTTACAGAAGTAGATTGCCCCATCTTCCTTCTGAGGAGTGGCTGGTGGGTTTCAACCACCAGCCTTCTGGTTAGCAGTCAAATGCCTTAGGCAGTGAACCACCAGAGCTCTTTTAAACCATAGGCATAGAGGTTGGGATTTACATAATATATTTTTGGGGCATGTAATTCATTCCATAACAGTGTACATACATATATTTATCCCCCTCCCTTTTGAAATAAACCAGCGTAATAATACCAGATGTGAATGGTGAATTTGAATTTCTAATTTTGAAGAGGTCTGAGCACTTCTTGTATGAAGCAAGAGGCAACTGGAGAGAGTAGAGTGTTACTTTCTGAAAACATGCCCCTCCTCCTACACAACCAACTTTCAGCCTTGGCAACAGGAGATTGGCAACATGGCAGTCCTCAGCTATCTCTGCAACTGCTTTATACACAGTGAGGAAATGGATGGCCATGCAGGAGACATTCCAGAAGAGCAGCAGCCTGGCACAGTGAACACTGCATGGGCCTTGTTCTCACATTACTGCCAGAAGGATTCTTCCTCTTCTTTAGGCTAGTAAGGAGCAAGCTACAGGCTCACCCAGGAGTCCCTGGGAGCTGCGAACAGTTAATCCACTTGGGCTAGAAGGTTAAGTCCACCCACAGGAGCTTCAGAGAAAAGGCCTGGCAATCTATTCTAGAAAAATCAGCTGTAGAAAACCACATGGAACACAGCTCTATTCTGACACATACGAGAGCATCATGAGTTGGAGCTGACTCGAGGGCTTTTTAGGCTCAATCAAATAAGAAGAACATTCTGATTTAACAAATGGCTGCCAAGGAGACCTTCAGTTTATGTTTACCATTATTCAGCATAATTGCTTATTCAGCCATGTTCCCCATGCACATGGGACATTTGTCAGAGGGGACTGCATCCTCTAGTCACACATTCCCAACTTTACTCACTGTCATCTATACCAGAGAGGTCCTTAACCCACCCCCTTAAAACATAAAAGCATTCTTTAAAGTGGGAAGTCATGCAAGAGATGATATCTCTAAGATCATGAACCAGTGGCATCACTAGTGTTGGTATCACCTAGTGCAGTAACTCATAGTGTCACCCCTCTCTAAGGACCTTCTCCCATACCAGACCCTACAGAATCCTTTGTAACATTTATTATATATTTTAATCATAGAATGTTGTTGTTGTTATGTGCCATCAAGTCAAACCTGACTCATAGCGACCCCTCCTTGGGCTTCCGAGGCAGTATCACTACGGAAGTAGGATTGCCCAACCTTTCTTCCGAGGAGTGGCTGGTGGGTTTGAACCGCCAGCCGTCTGGTTAGCAGGCAAGTGTCTTAGCCACTATGCTACCAGAGCTCCCATTTAATCATAGAATAGTATGTGATAAATATAGTTGTAAATTGCTTAAATGCAGTATTTCTAGATCATATGAATACTAACAACAAAATCATTTTGTAAAAATCTTTCTATATTGAATTACATTATTAGTTATGATTTTACTAGTAACTGAGTAAAAACCTTTCTTGATATTTCTCCTTTTCCTTTAATTTCCACTTCAGTCTCAAAAAACTTATTGATATAGGTTCATAAATACTAATTACCATAATACTGTAGCTAAAACACCAGAAAATTTGACAAAATTAGCAACCATAAAAATACTTCAAAAAACCAAACTCACTGCCCTTGAGTCGATTCCATCTCATAGTGACTCCCATTGGATTTCCAAGGTGGTAAATCTTAATGGAAGTGGGTTGCCCCATCTTCCTTTCACAAAGCTGCTGGTGGGTTTGAATCACCAACCTTCTAGTGAGCAGTCAAATGCCTTTGGCACTGTGCCACCAGAGCTCCTTTTATAAAAACACTAGCATCAATTAAAATAACGGTGTGTATTGGTCATAGAGGCAGACAAAACATGATTTGAAGCATCATTGTAATTGGGTAATAATGACAGCTCTAACCTGAGCACATTAGAAGATTCAAAAAGTAAATAACCATAGAGTTTTAGCCTCATAGATATATTGATACATGTAAGCTGGGCTTATGAAAAATATTTTTGTTGTTATAATTAAGTGCAGGGATATTTTTACTAAAAATAATAAATTTCCACTAAACCACTGCACAAAAATTTTAGACAGTCATTTTAGTGTCATCCACTCTAACAGTGTCACCAAGTGTGGTCCATACTCCCTATACCCTAGTGATGTCACCACATAGACAGATGGTAAAGAAAGACAAATTTGCAATTTCTAGAGAGGCTGTACTAGAACAATGTTTTCAAGTTCAGCCGAAGGTCAATAAATTTTGTTAGATACGAGAAACATGGAAATAAATGTTCTTTCTCTTTTCCAAGTGATTTGAGAAAAATATTCACTCTGAGAAAGCACTTCCTTATGTGTCTCAAGATGAAAAGAAGGTTTCTATTTATGTAGCATCCAAATGTCCTGGTGAGAAGCAAAGCTTATTTGTCGAACACACTCAACTTACCCACCCATATTGACTCATCCACTGTTTCAGATGCACTGGGCGATCCAAAACTTTTAAAAAGAAAAATCACATATTTTGTTGGTATTTCTTCCCAGATAGTTACTTATTCTGACTTTTGCAACTTTGCATTTTGTGTATATGTGTTTTTAAACTCCAATATGTTACTTTTAAAAGCTTTTTGGTTTATTGCTAATTTCTTTCCTTTCAGTCTCCCTTGTACAATGTGGTATGTGTGTTGGCTTGTAGTTTTGGAGCTGAATTTATGGTCCTGCTATAGCTCAAATGATATTCTATTTTTTGCTTGTTTTATTTTTGCCTGGGCTTGGTATGTTTTATGAGGTTCTTTTGGTTTTCCTATAGTACTGGCATTCATATCTGGAATAACCCAAATTCTGTCTCATACTTAATATTCCATCAAAGTTTCAAACCTAAGTATTTTCTTTTCCTTTATGTGATGTTAGAGCTTGTTGTGATTTTTTTTTTTTTTTCTTTTTAAAATATCTGGGAACATTTCCTTCCACATTAGAAACTCAAATTTATAAGAAATCCCATTGGGAATCTTTAAATGTGTATTTAGAGGGCAGCAAGGAGAGAGAACCAGCAGTGGACCTCCTGCCCACTGAATGTCTCTGTGCAGTGAGGGAAGGGGATGGGGTGGTGTGGGGAGACAGAGGGTCTGGTTCTTCATACACACTCCACCCCCACCTGAGAGCACTTATCTGCTTGTATTTCCTTTCTCATGCTGCCTTCCTGTGCCCAGTGGTAAATAGACAACTCTTTCCTGGGCATCTCATCTTCGTGGTAAAATCAGTCAGGCTGTTAGAGCTTGGCTAGCTTGTGCAGGTTGAACAGACCTCCAAGGAAAAATTGGACACAAAGCTCAAAACTGTGAAGTGGTGTGGGAAAACACAGGGCTCAGAAAAGTGGGCATCGACAATGGCCCACAGAGTAGACATCTTCATAAACCATCCACACAAAGGAAGCTGAAAAGGCTTAATGATTTCTCAGGAGAAACTAGATCCAGCTTGACTTTTTCTCTAACTAGCTATATGACTTTGCACAAGTAACTTCTCCAGGACTGATTTTCTGATAAGCCAGAGATGAAAAGGACAACAGCATCTTCAAATCCAGCTCCTTCTTTCCTAGTGGGGAAATGAAAAGGTGGAAGAGTAGAGTGACCTGCCAAGGTCATGGGTAGTTAGAGGCAAGTCTACTGACTCAATAAAGTGTTGTTGTTGTTTTTTTTTCTTTGCCCCACCACATCTTACAGTTTTCTCACCTATAAAGTTCAGGTGATGGGGTAGGGTGGTAATAAGGGTGCTAAAGTTTCTTTAATTTTTATGTTCTGTAAGTCCATGACTTATAGACAACTGTAGGAAGCTGGAGCATATTCAGAGCAGATACTTCTTGCTCCTTTGTCTCTTCTTCCACTGTCTGTTCCTTCCTGGATTATCCACACCTATCACCATCTTCTTCTACTAGCTCCCATTTCTCTAGTGTTCTTAATGATCCTGAGTTTGAAACACCTTATCAGAGGGTTGTTGTGGCTGTAAGCTACCACTGAGTTTGCCCCCCTGATTCATACTGACCCACCCACAATGAAAAGAAACGCTGCCTGCGCCTGAGCCATCCCTGTGATCTATTGCTGCTGATCAGACTGCTGTGCTCCATAGGGTTTTCATGGCTGACTTTTTCAAAAGACATCATTAGGCTTTTCTTCCTAGTCATCTTAGCCTAGGTTAATTTATAGTTTATTTTTCACAGTTTATTTCCTTTGGAAGAAAAGTACTAGAGATATCCAACTAGTAAATTTAAAAATGTGTTCTTTCAAAGAGAGAGTTTCCAAAAAAATTTTTTTAGAGAGATGGAATTAGGGGTAATATTATTTTATAGTTTGGGTTGCAGAATTTTAATTATTTCCATAAAAGGGAACTAGAAAGAAAAATTAGAAGGCTTGCATCTGGAAAATGCAGCACTCTAATGCAAGTTTGTTTGAGAAGATAAAGTGAAACGTATTCATTGTACTAATGTGAAAAAGATGAATGACACCTAAATGGATTTTCTTTGCATCACAGACCATGGTTAAGTGTTTTACATGCATTTGTCACTGCTTGCATAACACTGCTATTAATGTAATCACATAAAACTTTCTCTTGTTCTCAAGTGCTTTTAAAGTGAGCTATTTGAGTTTTGATACTGCAGGTTTTCCTTCTCTTTCAAAATTAGCAAAGGTAATACGTAAGCCCTTATCCCCCACCCCTAATGTAAGAGCAGAAGTAAAGAAAAGAATATGGTAGTTGTTTGGGTAAATTGAGAACTGTGAGTGTACCTTTCAAGGGCTGTTACCTGTAATTGTAATAAAAATATCCTGAGAGGACCATAAAGGATGTTGCAATTGTTGCAAATGTTTCTGTATTATATAATATTAATGCAAGAGCATCTATGCACGCTTTCCACACAAGCATTCTTCCGTTACTGTGATGTTGTGATTTCTCTCTGACTCAGGAGCTCACAATGACCTCAAGGAAAAACCCGAAATCTCCCTCTTAGGCTCACCCAGCAGGAATGTCTTGAGATGGAGATAGGTTGTTGATAGACTTTGCTATCTCACTGGTTTCTGAAGCCTGCCTATTTATAACTAGGGTGGACTCTTTGCAGGATAGTGAAGAAAAGATCCTCTTTAGCCATTAGTTGCACTCCAACCCTCACCCCTAAGAAAGGAGAGAGTGGCTACCTCCTGCTTTCCTTCAAATGAAAGATCTAAATTTGGTACTTGGCTCTACCATTTCCTGGCACTGTGACCTTGGACAAATTACTTAATCTTTCTAAGCCTCAACACCTCATGTAATATCCACCTTGCAGGGATCCATTGTGATAACAATGCAAGGATGCACCTAGCGTAAATCCTGGCACACAGGATGCACATATTAATAAAGGCTAATTCAGTTCACCACCCAACTGAGAGAGCATGAAGTTAGTGAATGTCCTTGAAGGCCCTTAAGAGTTTCTTCACCTTGAGATCATTGAGAATAAACAATCTCAATTTTTAATTTCTTGGATGAAAAGGTATATTTCCATTACGAGTCACAAATATTTGAAAGTCTTTGTATTTTGTTTGCATCCAAAAGTTATCTGAATTTCTCAAAGACTGAAATTTAGCATTCCAAGAGCTCCCTACATCTGAAAGTTATTTCTTCCTAGTATAATGACCCACATGGGAAAAAAATTATTATAGGCATGATAAGGTCAAAATTTTTATTTTAAAAAATATTTTAAAAATTGAAACCTCACATACATTAAAAGAAAAAAAAAGGTTATACACAAAACATGGACACCATAAAACCAATATATTTGGAAAATATTTCCAACAACCATGAAAAATGATGCTATGATGTGGGTCATTCTAAGGATAAATTAAAAAAGAATATAGATGTTGTTTATGGAGCACACATTACATTTTACATTTTGCTGATTTAATTTGACTTAAGGTATGATCTTATATGTTCATTATTGTATCCCACCATGACTCTACATTAAAAGTACATCATAAGAAATGCCTAATTTTTCACAACCTTCTCATGATACATGCTGCAATAAGGAGAGTCAGAAAGGAAGATGAGAGAGATTTGAGTAGTGATTATGTGTGGGCTTTATCCTTGAAAGGAGAGCAGGTATCTATGAGAGATTTCTGTACATTGACCAAGAGTTCATAGACTGTGATGCAAAGGTTTTGCCTATAGCTTTCTGGCACCTTGTGTGAAATTTTGGAGAAATCCCAATTTATAGTTGGCCAACTTAGAACCAGGCACATTTTCGATGGGTTTCTAGTTAGCCAACAGATCTCTAATCTACAAAGGACTGCTGCTTTAAAAAGTAGTCAACCCACTTCCCAAAATCAATGGAAAAAGAGAAGGAAATGTTTGTTTTTCAGCATCTAGTGAAGCCTACAAGTTTGCTTAAGCAATTTGAGAACAGGAGGAAGGCTGGAAGGGCTGAGAAATGCAAACGGTTTATACAACTTATAAATTCCATCATCTGAGTAGGGAGGGGTAGGTACTAGACCTGAACTAAGCTGCACCAAGAAAATACCCTGTGAATTCTCCTGACAATCAGGGACTGTGCCACCTAGGAACCCTCCTTCACTCTTGCCTCCAGCTACTGTGTCCAACAGGACAGGCTGTGCCAACGGGAGCCCAGTCAGCAGGCTGTAAGAATCCCAGGTCCGCCTGCCTTTGCCAAGAAATGACTGAGGGCTGCCAGAAGTTTGTGCTGATACATGAAGAACGGAAGCCTTCAATAATATTTGAGTTTAATAAATTGATAAAGATGAATTTTTGTCTATGTTTTATTTTAATTTAAGTAGAGTATTATGTTGTTGTAAATAGATGTAAATCATGTGAGAGGAAAATGTTAATAAAAAACATGAAAAACCCTGACATTTGTGCGTGCACGTGCACATGCGCACACACACACATGTATGCACACAAGAGGTCAAGCACCCTCTGAGTCAGACAGCAAATATGTCTACTTTGTGTGGCTGTAAAACCAAATGTATTGAGGTAAGAATGGAAGAAGGAACTATCAACATGCCAGTGGGGAAAGCAGCCAGTACTGGGGACACACTACAGGAAAGAAAGTCCTAAAGGGACAGCAAATGAGTAGGTGCAGCCATTTCCCTGGCAGAGAAGAACCTATGCCTTCCCCCCCAGCACGGTTTCTTTGCTAGCCTCCTATCTGCCCCTCCTCGGGTGCTCCCTGGCCTGCTCCCTACTGGCTTCTCCTAACTGGGCAAGATTATCCATCCTGGACAAGATAATGGCCAGAGAGACAGTCCTTTCAGGACCACAGCCAGAAAGACTTGCAGATTTGGTAGCACAGGCAGACTTGTCAAATTAAAATATGTTGGGACAAAAAGGAACATGGGACAAAACCTCAGAAAGGACTAGATTTGAGAAGGCAGAGGTAGGGAAGTAGGAAGAAAAAGCAAGAACAGTCATTGAGTTCAATCTGCTCACACCAAACTATTGATTAAAAAACCAAATAATTCCCTGTCGTTCTTAGTATATAAGCAGTCTCAAAAGTATCACAAATATCGATTGGTAAAAATTGAATTGTAAATGTTTAACCCCTTTCAACTTGAGCTAATGTTCTCAGGTAATTACAGGGAAAGAATAAAAATTGTGCTGGCTGGGTCTGTTCCCAGCATTGGAACTTGGCAGCTTTTTCAGAGTTTCACTCAAGTTCTCAGGTCAAAGGAATCAAGTAGAAGAGGTATTCATGTAAACACTCTGTGTTTTTCTGTGAGTAACAAACCTACTCCAGTTATTTATTTTAGATTTGCAAAAATGTTCTCATCTCTCTCAGTAGCTTCAGGGCATGTGACAATATAAAAATTAAGACTCATTTGAGAAAATTTCTGTGTTTCATTCCTACATGCTCCCTCCTAGTCCCATGAAACGTTAAGGATTTTTGTAGTTTCAGTGTACATTATTCCCTAAAGCACAATGACTAAAAGAATGTCTTAGGAAACATCTATAATTAAAGTATGATCACACCAGAAAGCATGAATTTTTTTTTTTTTTTTTTTTTTTTTTTAATGACCCACTATAGATTGTAAGGCATCCATGTGTGGCTTAAATGGTTAAGTTCTCAACTGCTAGCCAAAAGGTTGGCTTTTGGACAACACCAGAAGACAGACCTGGTGATCGGCTTCTGAAAGGTAACAGCTTTGAAAAACCTTGTGGAGCAATTCTACTCTACCCACAAAAGGTTGCAATAGGTCTGAACTGACTCTATGGAAATGGGTTTATAAAGCAGAAATGCGATTGTAAAATAGAATCTAAATATTTTTCCCTTTCACTTTTTTCAAATACTTCTTCAGAGGTTATAATGGCAGATTATCTGCATAGCTTTGATGTTTTCTCTGCAAAGCTGCACTCTTTCTACAGAGCTTTGCATTTACTCCATTTATTGATGAATTAGCTCTAGAGAATCTAGTCCACTGCACCGGACTATTAGGAGAGCTTCACTTTGCTTTGCTTCATTAAAGAGGACCCTCTGTGGTTAGTCATCTAGATACATTATGCATAAAAAATTTGCATTAGAATTCTGACACAGCTTCTCTTTTAGAAATTGATATCTATGAGTGAAACAGTGCATTATAAGTAAACTTTAGATGGTTAACCTTTCGGCCTTACCAGATGTCATCACTATCTTATTTTCTTTAAGTAAATAGTTTTCAAATAGAAACTCCTAATATTATAAAATTGAGATTTTGATGGTTATTTAAAGACATGATACTCACTTAACACAAATCTATGGATCTCCTGTGGCATGTAGATTGTAGTACTAGTGTTATTCAAAATAAAACAATAAAATATGGAACAAAATATTGTATCCCTTTTGTTAAGTAACTGATTGTTTCTTGGGAGAAAACCTATAATTAAAGAAATATAAGAATGATTGTAAGGTAACATATACAAAAAAAATAAAACCTCCTAACTCATTGCTGTCACTTCAATTCCAACTCATTGTGATTCTATATGACAAAGTAGAACTCCTCTAAGGTTTCCAAAGCTGTAATTTTTAAGGAAGCAGAGTGTCACATCTTACTCCCAAGACATAGCTGGTGGGTTTAAACTGCCCATTAAGTGCTTAAGCACTGTGCCACCAAGGCTCCTAAGGCAACATTAAAACACACGCAAAATAATATAGTATGGTCTCAGGGCTGTGGAGAGCTGCTAGAACAGAATTCAGAATGAGTCAGATTAAGTTGTAATGGCTTCCTTGTAAAAGGAGTTTTCACCCACATTCTGATAGGTAGGAAAGGAAAGGCACCACAGGCCGAAGAAGGGTGTGTTAAGAGAAGAAGGAGACATGAAATCCTCACATTAGTTTAACCAAAAGGGAAGATGTATGAAATGAATAGGAAAAATGGAGATAGCTAATAAACTTCTACTTTAAATGTATTTGAAATTATGTTCTGAATTAACTTTTCTTCTTGCAGTAGGACTTTTGTGTTCACATAATCTAAACAAACTTGAGATATCTAAAGTCCAAAAGAATGATTTATTTTATGGACGCTAGGAAACCCATGGAACCCTATGGGTTCTGAAGGAATAAAAGGAGCCCATTGTGGGCATTCACTGTATGTTAAACAAGGTCCACTTCATCCCCATGAATGTTTTCTTCCTGTCTCTCAGCTTCTCCTTTTACTTTCTCCTTCTCTCTTTTTTCAGACTGCTTCCTCTTCTCTCTGATATGTGACAGAAAACATAACCCACGTGCTTACATCTTCTTTCACCAGCCCAAACCAAGATTGGAATCTCTTGGGCCTCATTCAAAATTACCAAGGAAGACTCAGCTGGTTTCAGGTGCCCACCTCTGTATCAAAAAACAGGCAACTGTTGGGTTGTCATAACCCTGCCCCTGTATCTGAGAGAAGGGTGTTCCCAGGTAAAGGAAGTTATTAAGGCAGATAACCTAATTGGTGTCTACTCTGGTAGAGCAGTACTTAATGCATTCGGCCATTAACCAAAAGGCCAGTGGTTCAAACCCACAGCTGCTCCATAGGAGAAATATGTGGCAGTCTGCTTCCATAAAGATTTAAAACCTTGGAACCCTATGAGGCTGTTCTACTCTGCCCTATAGGGTCTCTGCAAGTTAGAATCAACTCAAAGGCAGTGGTTTTGGTTTTCTGGGGTTATATTTATGTATCTAAATTATCATTCTTCAGTCCACTGGATTCACGCTCACAAGAGCTATGGAGTTAAGCTGCTCTAATTATTGGAAGTCTCTGGGTGGTGCAAAGAGTTCTTTGGCTTGGCTGCTAAGCAAAGGTTTGAGATTCAAGTCTACTCAGATCTGCCACTGAAAGATTAGTCATTGAAAACCCTGTGGATCACAGTTCTACTTTGATACACACTGGGTCACCAAGACCAGAACTGATAGCAGTGAAGAGAGAATGAACTATTGGGAAGCCTGGAAATACATTCTCCTGTTTCAGGATGGCTTGTCTTATGGCTATAGCCAGGAGCAGAATAGCAAGCCTGAGGAAGCTGAGCCTTGGAATCTGATGAGAGAGAGGTCTTAGGCCAGGTTCTCAAGAGAGGCAAAACCAGTGAAGCTTGTGTGTACAGAGAGAGAGAAATTTATCTCAGAGAAATGGCTTGCACAGTTGTAGAGGCTGGCAAGTCCCAAGTCCATGGGTGAAACATCAAGGCTTTTCCTGACTCACGTAGCTGTAGGGCTGATGAACCCAAGATCATCAGGCAGTATAGAGGGCTGCTGACTTCGGCACATGATGAATCCAAGATCAGCAGGTAAAATTGCAGATTGTTGGCTCACATACTATAAAGGCAACAGTCCCAAGATTGTCAGGCAATATAGTAGGCCACTGGTTCAGCTCCAAAAAGAAGTTTATGATGATAAACTGGATGCAGGATCCAGATCTAACAGAAAGCCCCAGAGTTTTCCCAGGACATTCATCTATCTATCTATATATATATGTATACACACACATACAGACACACACACACACACACATATGAAGCAGACCTCACTCTCGTGATAACTTCCTTTCAACTGACTGTCTGCTCATAGTATATCTCATCATAGAGATTACATCAGATCCCGTCATGGGAATGACTACATCACAACTGCTTAAACCACCTATAATCATGGTTCAGCCAAGTTGACACACAACCTTAACTATCAGGGGGTTAGGAGATCCTGTGGCCTTTCAGAGTGAGGGCTCCTCAGTATACTTCTGTTGCATTTACTGAATAACAAATTTACCATTTTTGATCAAGTTAAGTACGCTCTAAACTCAGTTGATTTTTCTTTTAGTAGATCCTGGATAAAAAGAGGAAAATAAACACTGTACCCACCCACTCCCCCCCAAAAAAAAAAAAATTCCAGAAAAAAAATAAGCTCTTGTGTTAGCTAAGGTTCAAAGATGTTAAACATTCCCCTTATAGACATCTTATTCTGGAATTTGTCTTTGATTTACAGCAGAAATTATCCTTAATAAAAAAAAAAAGATGGGGGAATGAAAGTGAAATATAATTTTGCATTCTCCCATCTCTTTCTGTTGGTACATCCACTATTACTTAAAATATTTTCACGGACGTTGGTAAGAGCTTTGTACCAAATTGGCATAGTTATAATCAGGTTTCTTTTTGCCATACAAACTCCTTTGCTACAAGTAACTGAAAATCCACTGAGTGGACTAAATATTATGTCCTGTTAATGACACAACATGAATTCATTTTCTTGATATGCCTGCAGGGCAATGAAAGAGGTACTGAAAGGTTTAGAATTACGAGTATCAGTAAAGTCAGACCAAAAATAAAACTATTCTCTAAAAATCAAGCCAGCAATGAGCAGAGTTCATAAGCCATGAGTCACCTGCTCTGCTTTCAACACTGGACTCTACTAGCTCATAGTTTCTCTTGACTCCATGACTATAGACCACTCATATACCAGAATACAAGGAGAGCAAAGTACTGAGTACTTCTACCGCTTTGGGATCTATCTTGACTCAATGGCATACAGTGTCAGATAAAAAATAATTCATCTTCAAGAAATAATTTAATTCTCCTTCTGACAAAGAACATTAGGATTCATTTCTATATTATTTATTGTTCCTATGGAAGAGCAATAGAATGATAAAATTTTATTATGAGCTACGGTTGTGGCTTTATTTCAATAGAGGAAATAACATGAAAGAGAAAGTACTTGGTGAGTAGACTGAGGGGAAAATATGTGGCCTTTTGATGTAAACAGTTAAGCACTCAGCTACTAACTGAAGGTTGGAGGTTTGAATGCATCCAGAGACACCTTGGAAGAAAGGCCTGGCAATCTACTTTTGAAAAATCAGCCATTGAAAACACTGGAGCACAGTTCTGCTCTGGTACACATGGGGTTACCATGAGTTGGAGTCAACTCAAGGGCAACTGGTTAAAAGAAAATCCTATCACCCCTCACCATTAAGTTCTCATAACAACCCTATAGGACAGAATACAACTGCCCCATAGGGTTTCCAAAGCTGTAAATCTTTATGGAAGCAGACTGCTGCATCTTTCTCCCACAGAGCAGCTGTTGGGTTTGAACTGTTGACCTTTTAGTTAACAACCAAGCACTTTAATCACTGAACCACATGGGCTCCTATAAAAGACACTTCCACCCACTACCCACTGCCATTGAGTTTATTCTGACTTATTAGAGGCCCCCATTGGATTTCCAAAGCTATAAATCTTTATGGAAGAAGACTGTCTCATCTTCCTCCTGTGGAGCAGCTGGTGGGTTTGAACCCATATCATTCTGCTTAGTATCCAAATTGCTTACCCCTACTCAGTGGCATAGTGCCTAAGGCACTTGACTGCTAACCAGAAGGCTGGTAGTTCAAACCCACCAGCCACTCCTCAGAAGAAAGATGGAGCAATCTACTTCTGTAATGATACCACCTCAGAAACTCAAGGAGGGGTCGCTATGAGTCTGATTTGACTTAAGAGCAGTGAGTGAGTCTATGCCACCAGAGCTCCTTATAAAAGACCCTTACTATGGCTTAAAATAGCATCTGTTAATCAATGTCTTCACTTGTTTGTTCAAAGTGAAATGAATTAATTTTCCATAATTTATTTTTCCCAGCATCTAAGAAGGTGTTCAGCCTGGGTCAGTGTTCTGGTTACCTAGTGCTGCTCTGACAGGAATATACCACAAATGGGATGGTTGAAGAAACAAGAGTTTATTCTCTTACAATTGGGAAGCTTTAAGTCTGAGTTCAATGTGCCAGGCTCTAGGGGCTGAGTGAAAGCCCCTCTACCTTGGGCTTCAGCTCTCCCTCCTGCTTCCGGCCCACTGGAACTAGAGGCTTTTCTTCACTCAAACAGCTGCTGGCTGCTGAGACTGACAAGCCCAAGGCTGACAAGTAAAAAGGCACAGTCCTGATGTTACCAAACCACACTACAGACCATTAATTCAAGTCCATTGAAAATCCCAAGGTCAGCAAAGCATGGCAGGCTGCTGAACAATGACTGGCTACATACAGTGCCATAGCAAGCATGCCGCCATAAGCTAGAGACCATTCCCCAAGGCTTCTGCTTATATACAGGAAGCAGACCACATCCCTGCTCACAGTAGATTCCACCATGGACTTGATTACCAGTTTCATCATGGGGAGTACTACATCCAGCTGCCCAGCCACTTGACCAGGCCCAGCCAAGTTGACACACAGACTTAACTACCACAGTCAGCTCTGGAGGCTGAGACTGACTTGGCTCTATTTTTCACACAGGCCTAGATATGAAGGAGCAGCTCTCAAAGCTTAGGTCTTTCCCTGAAAGTTCTCCAAGACTGTATTGAACTGAAAAGTAAAAACAAGAGGAGAAAAGACAGAAAAACTGAGGTTTCAAAGTGAAAAAAAAAAAATCTGGATGGATCAAAGGTGGGCAGGAAGGTTGCCAGCTCAAGAAGGAAGAGGGAAAGAGTAAGAAGCCATCCCATAACACTTAGTGGAAGCAAGCTCTATGGAAGAAGAAATTCATGATTTAGTGTGCCACTGTAGTGGTGCCTCAAGTTGTTCCTGGCACATTGTGGATGTTGAATATTTGTTGAATAGTGAATGGCTGACTGAATAAATGAATGACAGAGAAAATGAATGAAAAGTGAATTTATGCAATGTAGTATATGAAATTGATGTCTCTTTCATGTCAAGTTTAGTGTGTGTTGTATACAATGGCTTTTAAAAGGATCTGACTACAGCAGAGTGGATAATATATTCCTTAGAGGGGTAAATGCATGCAGGAGAAGCTATGCTGTGCAAGAGGTCTTTCTTTCCCTTCACATTTCATCATAATATTTATGTCCATTATTATCACTGTAATTAAGCTCCTATTAAGTATAAGATCTGTCTTCAAGTTTTCTCTCACCTGCTTGAGTATATTGTTTTCTCTTCTTTATAAAAGAAACTTGAGAAATAATAACAAGTGAAATTGAATATGTAATATTGCCATAACAATGAATATACCTTCTTATAGGGTTGCAATGGGTTGGAATTGACTTGACAGCAGTGTTTTTTTTTTTTTTTTTTAAATAAAGATATTTTCTTTATTTTTCCATTTACTGTTTTCTAGACGTGTATATTATTTTCCATTTACTGTTTTCTAGACCTGGAAAATGCCATATTGGCAAGATCAAACTCCTCCCCTTAACTGTTGACTCTTCCTTGTTATAACCACAACAATGGAGTCAAACAATCTTGAAGTTGGAACCAAGACCAAAAAACCAAACTCAGGGCCATCAAATCGGATCCAATTCATAGTGACCCTACCTTGGGTTTCTGAGGCAGTATCACTATGAATGTAGATTGCCCAACCTTCCTTCCGAGGAATGGCTTGTGGGTTTGAACCGCCAGCCTTCTGGTTAGCAGTCAAGTGCCTTAGGCACTACACCACCAGAGCTCTCAAAGATGGAACAGGACTGGCAATGTTTTACCCTGTTGTACACAGGATCACCATGAGTTGGGGCTGACTTGGCAACAAGTAACAACAACCCTTATTTGACTCAACTCTGTAAACTCAACCTCATTTCCTTCCATGTATGCACCATTTTGATTAAACTGACCTTCTCACTTATTTCCGTCATGTACAGTTATATTTCCCAGATTTTGATCATGTTTATTCTCATATCTGGATATTATCCTTCTTTTCCATAGGTTGCTACTCCCATTTTTCATGTTCTCATTCAAGTTATACTGCTTCCTAAAAATTTTCTGTGCCCAGTCATTCTTCACTGAGTTTCTATTGCATTTATAATTTTTAGAGCAAAGCCAATGTTTTAGGTACTTTCCATAAGTTCTTTTGCGGTAGGCATTTGATAAGTATTTGTTGATTTTTTTTTTTCAGGCTGTGGTTTTGTGAGTCAGTGTTTATTTTCACTGTTGTATGTAAAGACAACTACACTCTAAAACACAAGATAGGGCACTGTGAGAGGTGATATGTCACACATTATACGTAAGCATATTATGCAACATAATTTTCCTCATTTTTCTGAAGTAGGGGCTTATGAATATGATCTGGAGCCAATGAGTTTTTGTTCTTTCCAATGCAGACTATTACCTCTAAATTTTGTGAATCTTTTATTTTCCTTTGATTTCTCTCTCTGTGGAAGGATCAGTCTGTTGGTCACACCAGGTCAGGACTAAAAGGCTTTGCTCTGAGTTTATGAACTCTACAATTATTTTTTCAGAAACAACATTTGGCTATAAGAAGGACTTCACAGACAGCTGCAGTGAACACTGTGCGAGTGACACCAGGTTATTGTGAGTTCAAACTGCTGTAGGGCTCTGTTTGAACTAAGATTTTCCTCTCTACAGTTGTATCTTACTCATTAGTTGTCCTCTGATAAGCTCAAAGTCATTCCTCTAATGATGGCAACTAATTATTATAAAGCACTTTTTATGGCCAGATGTGGTCCTATGCCAAAAAATGTAATGGTCATAGTTCTCTATTGATAAAAAGATGATTAATATTTATAACATAATTTATTGAAAATTTATGTTTCAGGCTTTTGGTAATTACAGAGTAGCATATGCTAGAATAATCCCTCTACTAATATTAATGATAAACTCTGGACAAAATCTAAAACAGAACTTCTTCAAGTACTAAAGAATAACTAAATGGAGAAAATGGAGGAGATATAATCCTTCATATAAAGGCAACAACATGGGTGAGATTCATATTTATCTGAATTTTCCTTTAAGGCAATCCCCAATCTATGCAGCATACTGGATGTAGAGTTTAATTAGAAGTTTTTTCTGTGCTGAAAAGTCAGATACCAAAGTGCAGGGTTACCAGACCAGCTGGGAGTTGACAGAGGAAATCCTAGAAATAAAGCAGTTAAGAGAGTGGAAGAGATTCCAAATATTGTCACAAAATTACCTTCAAATTTTTGTATATCTTTTGAACTTCACAAATGAGAAATAAAAATACAACATATCCAGTAGGAAACAAATATAGGAAGGCTGAAAGAGCTAAGCAGAGATTTCAGCATCTACCTGATGCTGGGGAGACAGAATTTGACATTAAAGTATTACTAACCTAGCAGAGCTTGGCGAAACCTTGGACTTTCCATTAAAACATCAGAAAGGCCACATCTGAGGAGTTAAGAGTCACATCGCTGAACCGAAAGCAAAGCAGAAATAGACTCAAATAAAGCCCCAAACAAAATCCAAGCTTGGATAGGATCAAGGTGATCCACCAGTAATTTAACTGCCTGCTAAAAAACAAAACAAAAAAAGCCCACAAAAAGCCTCAACACTTCATAGGAAGTTGAAGAATACAGAATCTCTATAATCTAACATTATGCACGATGCCCAACATGAAATTTTTAGAAATTATTAAATATAAAAGACAAAGAAAAATGTGACCAATAGTCAAGAAAGAGATCAATCAATAGAAACAGACCTATAGAGCATTCAGATAGTGAAATTAGTAGGCAAGAGATTCAAATAGCTATAAAATATAAATAATAGTATAAAAAGAATTTTAGGAAAAATAAATAGGTATTTTCAGGAAAGATATAGATAATATAAAAAATTTAAAAAAATGGAATTTCTAGAAATAAAAAAAATCCAGTATCTAAAATTAAGAAATCATATTATGGGATCAATAGCAGATTGGAAAAAGAAGAATAAAAGATCAATAAAGTTGAAGATGGATCAGGAGGAACTATTAAAACTGGAGCATAGAGAGAAAAACTATTGGAAAAATATTTAACAAAACTTTACTGACATGTACTTGGAGTCCTAGGAAAAGAAAATAATGAAGCAGAAATAATATTTAAAGTCATATTTGTTGTTGTCGTTGTTGTTATTTGCCGTCGAGTCACCCCTGACTCATAGCGACCCCTCCTTGGGTTTCTGAGGCAGTATCACTACGGAAGTAGGATTGCCCAACTTTCCTTACCCCCCCAAAAAAATTGCAAATTTGATGAAAAACGTAAACACAGGTCCCAAAGCTCACCAAACTCCAAATAATAAATTATACTCCTAGACACTTCATAGTAAAACTGCTAAAAAACAAAGTTCAATTCTTAAAAGCAGGCAGAGAAAAAAGACATATTGCACACAGAGGAACAATAATAAATTGTAACAGACTTACCAACAGAAACAAAGTCTCTACTTTTTTTTTTTTTTTTTGTCAAACTGCTACTTGGTTTGACATCTTTAAACTGGGACAAAAAGGCAAAAAATATCCTGTCAATGTAGAATTCTGAAAAAATATTTTTCAAAAATGGAGACAAATAGGCATTTCCAAATAAATAAAAATTGAGACAATTTGTTGTCAACAGATTTATCCCACAAGTAAGACTAATAGACTTCTTTAAACTGAAGAGAAATAACAGCAAATAGAATTCTAGAATTATAAGAAAGAAGAGTGCAGGAAATGTAAATAGGTGAATAAATATAATTTTTCCTTTTTTTTCTCAATTTCCTTAAAGACAATTACTATTAAAAGCAAAAATATTAGTAATTATTTGGAAGTTATAATTTACTGATAGCTTATTTTGTACCAGATACTGTCCTGAATGATTCACAAATTTTACAAATATTAATTAGTATAATCTCAATAACATGACAAGATGCAGAAAAGTGTGGGAAATTACCCAAAGTCATACTTAGGAGGAATTTAAGAGTATAGTGATTAATATAGCATGTCATCTGGAATTAAATTGACTTGGATTCAAATCCTGTCTTTCTGCTTACCAGCTAAGAGTCCTTAAAAATTTATTCAGTGATTTAAAACTCAATTTTCTAATCTGAAAATTATATACTATAAATTTAGTAACAGGAGCTCTGGTAGCATAGTGGCTAAGACACTTGCCTGCTAACCAGACGGCTGGCGGTTCAAATCCACCAGCCACTCCTCGGAAGGAAGGTTGGGCAATCCTACTTCCGTAGTGATACTGCCTCGGAAACCCAAGGAGGGGTCGCTATGAGTCGGGGCCGACTCGACGGCACATAACAACAACAACAACAATTTTAGTAACAGTGTGATAATTTAATGAAATAATTTGTGTAAAGAAAATTATCCCAAAGCTGAGCATCTAATAGGATCTCCACAAACGTAAATTGTTATGATGTCATGTGAAAGTCAGTACTATGTGATTGGGTGCTATTGGGCGGTGTAAACTGTTAAGTACTCAACTGCCAGCCATAAGATTAGCTGTTCAAAAACAACCAGAGATACTTTGGAAGACAGGTCTGGCAGTCTGCTTCTGAAAGCTCACAGGCTTGAAAACCCTATCGAGCAGTTTGTCATGACTTGGAATTGACTTGATGGCAACTAATAACAAAAACAATTGTCTTGCTGTGAAGCCCATTCCCTTACCCATGATGCCGTACTGCCTTTGTCTCTTAGAGGTCAGCTTTTGTTGTTGTTGTTGCTATGTTCCGTCAAGTCGGACCCGACTCATAGTGACTGCTCCTTGAGTTTCTGAGGCGGTATCACTGCAGAAGTAGAGAGCAACTTTAGACCATGACAAATACAAGAACAGAACTCTTCCCTGTCAGTATAGAAAATACAAATGTCCTTGCCAAGTTAAGGAAAAAAATAAATAAAACTGCTACTTGGTTTGATAGAAGACATCTGTTTTGAAAACTGTTGAACTCAAGGGTGGAAATATTTATTTTAAATACCTTTAGATACTCAAGATTCCATCTCACACAGCCTTGTATGATTTTGTTGCAGCAGCACGTTTTTTTGTACCAACAAAAACAAACCAACCATCACAAAGATGTGCATCTCAGAATATGAGCCATGATATCAAGCATTTGGAATTGTTAGGGGCAAAAGTATTTTTCTTGTTTTGGCTTGTTATTAAAAAAAATCATATCAATCAATGTGCTGATCTGATGAAATTATTGTTATGATTTATAAGTTATTGTTTTTCTTTCTTTATAGATTTGAAAGAGTCATAGCAGCAAACAGGCTTCCTGTATAGAAAAATGTTATCTCTCTTTAGGGTAAATAAAAAATTCTGTTTGTTATTTATGAGATTTAAAACTGGCTCAGTTCTAGGTCTTTAATTAATTAGGTCAATGATTAGTTCATTCTTTTACTGAAATGTTTTAGTAAGCATGTACTATGTGACAGTCACTGTGTAAGGCATTATGGGGCATACACAAAAAAATAGAATAACCAGAAGTGACAATGTGGGAGGGAATCAGAAGAGTCTGCAAGTAATAATATACATTCAGTGTGACAAGTGTTGTCACAGGAGTAGGGCAAAGGCAATAGGAACATAGGGGACACAGTTACAAATACATTCTAGACATAACCAAACATCTTGAGGGATTGAATAAATAGGCTTAGGACCATAGTCTCATGGGGCAACTTGGACAGTTGACATAACACAGTTCATAAAGTTTATTTCCTTACATCCTAGTTTGGTGAGTAGTGTCTGGGGTCTTAAAGGCTTGTGAGTGGCTATCTAAGATACTATTGCTCTCTACATGTCTGAACAAACGAAAGAAGAAACCAAAAACTCAAAGAAGAAGCTATTCTACAGAATTTATAGCCTTCATGAACAATGACCTTATCTACCCTGAGACCAGAAGGATGAGACCAGGAGAACTAGATGGTGCTTGCTATCACTATTTACTGTCCTGACCAGGGACGTAACAGATGATCTTGGATAGAATGGGAGGAAAATGTAGAATAAAACTCAAATTCTTAAAGAAGCCTAGACTTACTGGACGAGTAGAGACTAGATTATCCCCTAGACTATCACCCTGAGATACCGTTTAAACTTTGAAGAAAAACCACTCCCAGAGGTCACCTTTCAACTAAATAACAAATGGGCCATAAAATAAACAATATCATTTGTACTCCTTTAAAAAATCATCTACATGAGAGCAAACAGTCAATATTTACCCTAAACCAAAGATGAGAAAGTAAGGGGGTAGGGAAGCTAGATTGATGGAAACAGAACAACTAGAAGAAACATAATGAGAATGTTGACACATTGTGAAAAACATAACCAATGTCACTGAGCAATATGTATAGAAACTGTTAAATAGAAACCTAAATTTGCTGTGTAAACTTTCTCCAAAATACACAATAAAATTTTATTTGGAAAAAAAAAAAAACATTGGGAAGACAGAATTCTAGAATGGCTTCACAATTAACTGAGATTCAAAAGATGGAAAGATTAGCAATTGGAACCCACCCAGGAGCATCTCAGAAGACAAACCTGGTGATCTGCTTCTGAAAAGTCATAGCTTTGGAAGCACTATGGAACAGTTCCACTCTGCACACAAGTCAGAATAGACTGACAACTAGCAACAATAACAACCAAAAAAAACAAGCCAAACACAATGCCGTTGAGTCAGAGCTGACTCATAGTGACCTCTCCTTGGGTTTCCCAGGCGGTATCACTACAGAAGTAGATTGCCCAACCTTCCTGCCAAGGAATGGCTGGTGGGTTTGAACTGACAGCTTTCTGGTTAATCAGATTTTTATTTAAAAAATAGTTAAGAAATACACACTCTAAACACACACAGATTCTTAAGTACAGGATTTTTTAAAGTAAATCAACATTATGTTAGATATTAACCCTGCCAATCTTTAAATTTAGCCTTTTCTATGCTTGCATAGGGAGCTCTGGTAAGTAGTGGGAGCTCTGGTAGCCTTGTGCCTAAGGCACTTGACTGCTAACCAGAAGGCTGGCGATTCAAACCCACCAGCCACTCCTTAGAAGGACGATGGGGCTACTGCCTCGGAAACCCAAGGAGGGGTCGCTATGAGTTGGGTCCGACTCGACGACACCTAACAACAACAACAACCCTGCCAATCTTTAAATGTAGCCTTTTCTATGTTTGTATAGGGAGCTCTGGTACCGTGCCTGAGGCACTTGACTGGTAACCAGAAGGCTGGAGATTCAAACCCACCAGCCACTCCTCGGAAGGAAGGTTGGGCAATCTACTTCCATAGTGATACAGTCTCAGAAACCCAAGGAGGGGTTGCCGTGAGTCGTAGGCACATAACAACAATGTTTGTATAATTTTTCTATGTTGTTGTTGTTGTTGTTGTTATTTGCCGTCGAGTCGGCCCCGACTCATAGCGACCCCTCCTTGGGTTTCCGAGGCAGTATCACTACGGAAGTAGGATTGCCCAACCTTCCTTCCGAGGAGTGGCTGGTGGGTTTGAACCGCCAGCCTTCTGGTGAGCAGTCAAGTGCCTTAGCCACTATGCTACCAGAGCTCCTAGATGTTTTTCTATAGCAGTCCACAAATGAATGAACCAAGAATAAAAACAAAACTATGTCTAAAATATTTTCTTTCTAAATTTCTTCCAGTATTAAAAAATAAAGCACACCATGAAATGGGGTTTGGCATCAACTCAGCAACATATACTTTATAAAAGCAAATTAAATCAAACAGCTTTAGACAAATAATGATAACATGAATTAATGATGTAGGGTTATTAGTAGACAAACTGTCACATATTTCTCTTTTCATTTGGCTAAATTTAGGAGATAGTTTCTAGTGTTGCCTTGGCAAAAAATTTAAAACATCCTCATGTCCTATTTACTTACTTTTTCTTACATGTTGCTTAAGAAAACAGGTGTTCTGGCACTATCCCTTGGAAGCACTCTTTCAGTTTAATACGATTTGCTTAAAGAATCAAGTAAACTATGAACACCTTCTTTTGACACTGGTTAGTAAAGATATTCACATAATTTTAAATACATGGTGACTTGTCATAAAAATACCTATGACTCTTAGATAAATGTGTTTAAAAGTGCTCTTTGAAACCATAAGGATGTCAAACTTCATGCTTTGGGTTTTAGGAGCTTTGATAATGTAGGATAAAATCTGAAGAAAATTGTCTTAACACTTTCACATATTGTTGGATCTCTTTAGTGAGTAAAATTTATCTCTCACATATAGATAATAACAAAAATTATTATTATGAATTTCATGATTATTCTGGAGATATATATATAAAGGAACAATGAAAAATAAAGATAAAGCAACATCTTAGTATTTTTTCATTACTTCCAAAGGGGCTGGAAATCACTGATATTATAAAAATATCAAGAATAAAGGTTTTAGTTAATTCATCTTGCTATGCATGGAACTAGAAAGCTCCAAGAAATGTAAATGTCATTAAATTTTTCCATCACTTTTAACAGAAGCTCAGTGTTCCTTAAGTAACGAGTCCTTGAACTTCTGTTAAGTGTGATAGAAATATTTGGAAATGAATAATGGTGATAGTTAAACAACATGATAAACATAAGTAATGCCATTGAATTGTACATGGGAAGAATGTTGAAATGGCAAATGTTTTGGTACTCACATATTTAACACACACGCACATACGCACTGTTGTTAAAGCTGTCTTGAATACCCAGTGTAAAGTGTGCTTCAAGGTTAAGTGTAAAGAAAAAATGGGTCTTTTTTTACTGGTTGCTTTTTTAACTAATAATTTTTAAAAAAGAGCACCTTCCCATGGTTATTGTTAAAAGATAGGTAAGAAAGTCAATTGGTTTAAGAATTTGGAAGCCAGATAAAGGGAAGTTCAGACTGCTCCTGCTCACATCCGTGGCTGAGGTCTCTACTTGCTCCATGTTTGCTGCTCAGTAAGAGAACCAGTTGCCACCGAATCAACTCCAACTCATGGCAACCCCGTTCATGTCAGACCATAACTGCACCCCACAGGGTTTCCAATGGCTGATTTTTCAGAAGTAGATCTCTAGGCCCTTCTTCCAGGTGCCTCTGGGAGGACTTGAACTTCCCATCCTTTGGTTAACAACCAAGCATATTAACAGTTTCCACTACCCAAGGAGTCCTTCAAAGTGACATCTTTGCTCTTTGAAGAGGTCATTTGCAGCAGATTTGCCTAATGCAGTATTAATGCAATGTATCATTTGATTCTCAGCTGTTGCTTCCAAGGTCATTGATGGTGAATTCAAGTAAAGGGAAATCCTTGACAACTTCAATCTTTTTGCCATTTATTGTGATGTTGCTTATTGGTCCAGTTGTGATGATTTTAGTTTTCTTTACATTGAAGTGTAATTCATACTGAAGGCTGTAGTCTTTGATCTTCATTTGTTAGACAGCAAAGATGTCACTTTAAAGACTAAGGTATTTTTCAATAGCCTTTTATGCGTGTGACAGTGGACAATTAATAAGGAAGATTGAATAATTGATGCATTTGAATTATGACATGGTGAAGAATGTTGACTATAGCATGGACTGCCAGAAGACAAACAAATTTGGGTTGGAAGAAGTACAGCCAGAGTGTTCCTTAGAAGACAGGATGGTGAGACTTTGTTTGTTATATTTGGTGATGTTATCAGAAGGGACAGTCCCTGGAGAAGGCTATCATGCTCAGTAAAGCAGAGGGTCAGTGAAAAAGAGAAAGACCTTTAACAAGATGGATTGGTACAGTGGCTGCAACATTGGACTAAAGCATAGTAATGATTGTGAGGATGGTGCAGGACCAGACAGTGCTACGTTCTGCTATGAACTTAGGCAGTGTTTTGTTCTGTTCATACTTAGGGTTGCTATGAATAAGTTAGAACTGCTTTTATGGCACCTAAAAACAATAGCATCTCCTGTTCTGTAGAGAAGAGGTGTTAAATGTAATTACATATAAATTCTGATAACTAGAAAAATCACATTACCTTCTGTGGTAGTTAAGGTTGTGTGTCAACTTGGCTGAGCTGTGGCTTTGAGTGGCTGGGTAGCTGGATGTAGTTATTCCCCATGATGAGACTGTAATCACGCCTATGGTAATCACTTCTATGGTGGAATCTGCTGTAAGCAGCTAAGTAGTTGCCTTCAGGGTGTGACCTGTCTCCAATAGATAAGGAGAAGGTTTGAGAATGGTCTCTTTTTGTCATATCTGGATCCTACATTTGGCCAGGTATTTGTCTCAGTGGCCTACTGTGTTGTCTGTCAATACTGAGATTATTCCTGGACTTGAACCAGTAGTCTGCCATGTTGCTCAATGATCTTGTGATTGATTGTGCCATTCTACTTGCTGACCTTGGGTTCATCAGCCTCAGCAGCCAGCAATTGCATGACTTATGAGAAGCCTCCAGCTCCATTGAGCCTGGAATAAGAGGCAGAACTAAGCCCAAGGTCAAGGGGCCTTTACCCAGCCCCTAGAGCTGGCACTCTGAATTTGGACTTTTAGCTTCCTAAACTGTAAGAAAATAAATGCCTATTTGTTAAAGCCATACATTTGTGGTATTTCTGTTATAGCAGCACTAGAGAATCAAGACAACTTCCAAGCATGTTCTCAAATGTTTTAATTAACCCTGAAACAGACCCTCCCCACTCCAGGATATGGACCCTTTCCATACTGCCTCTCCTTCCTCTGGTGGAGTACTGCTTAAGGCACTTGACTGCTAACCAGATGGTTAGTGGTTTAAATCCACCAGTCACTCTGTGGAAGGAAGACTGGACAATCTACTTATGTAAAGATTTACTACCTCAGGAAACCAAAGAGGGTTGCTATAAGTCAGAATCAACTTGATGGCAGTGAGTTTGGTTATTTTCTTTTTTTCCCCTTCCTCCACTCACAATCCCCGTTTGTATTTCAGATGCTGCAGGAGGAGAACTGTATCTTGAAATGCTTTCAATTCTGATAAGCCTGGTAACCTTTGAAATCTATCTAATTATGTCTCAATTACTCTCAAGCTATACTCTCTCCTTCAGTTGGATTTTTAGAAAAGTTGAGATCTTTAAAACTATATGTTCAAGTGCCCAGAAATTTATTAAGCAATTGGCTGCATTCTTAGAAGCATAATGAGTAACAGCAATAATGATTAGTCTGTAAAGGAAAATGTAGAATAATTTTTATTTGCTCTGAGTGTAACTGTCTGATGTTAGGATTTGGCATTTCTTTGTGGGAAACCTATTATGAGGATGTTCTGCCAAGATAAAGGAAGTAGGAAATAAGCACCGCACCCCAGTAAGACTATACGGAGGTTTTAAAAACCATTTTTAAAAATAGCTTGTTTGATGTTAGAATCCATTGACCTTAAGGAATATATCCTATTCCTACTGCCATGATCTGTTAGCTTCCAAAATTTATGACAGTCATTCTGACAGTGGTCCTACCTCTCTCTTTTAGAGTTCCCCAAATCCTGCTTTAATACAAGAAAGCTAGCTGCTGTCAAGTCTACTCATGGCTACCCTATGCCTGTCAGAGTAGAACTGTGCTCTATAAGGCGTTCAGTGGCTGATTTTTCAGAAGTAGAACAACACACCATTCTTTGGAGATATGTCTGGGTGGACTTGAATTGTCAATCTTTTGGTCAGCAGTCGAGCACATTAACGATTTACACCACCCAGGGACTACAACTCCTGTTTTAGGAGGGGAGATCTATTGCATCCTATCAATCCATCCATCAATCTAATCCATCCATACTCTATATTGGGATCACAAATATATAAGGAGCATCCTTCCCTAGAAAAGTCACTATTATTTGGGCTTTTCCTAAGTAGTACATTAGTGCTATGGCAAGAAGAGATTTTTCTTTCTGAAGGAGCATGGCCCAGAGTTTTGGGATGATTTGCCAGTTAAAGTCACAGTTACTAGTCTGAATTGGCAAGAAAGTGAAACCTGAATCTCAATCAAGAATAACTCATTCTCTTACATTTGTAAATCACAAGGGAAAGAGAGAAACTTCTTGGTGGAATCATGGCTTAGCCAAGTTGACACATATTTTTTGGAGACACAATTTAATCAATAACATGGGCCAAAATCATATTTTGAAATTCTGGTAAGTCTCCAAGGATTGCTTTCCATTTTCCTCTTTGTAGATATATACTTTATAACTAGCAGATCTAAAGTACTAGAAAGTTGAATGGTGGATACCTGCTAAGGATCTTTTTTGTCAAGATTTATTACAATTCTCTGTGAATAGAGTAAGAAAAGAAATATAATTTTGGTGAGATGAGAGAAGGAAGTAGATTAAAAGGAGTTAATTATTTTTCTCTTATGCAAGCAGAAACCAAGGTCTGTCTTATCTATCTTACCTATCAACCCTTGATAAAAAAAAAAAAAAATCATTTTACTTAACTGGGGCCAACATGGAGATCAGGACGGAGCCTTTCCTGTGGCTGATTCATGCGTGTGCTCACATAACAGAACTTAGAACACACCTTATGTATAAAGTAGTGTGTTTTTTTCTAGGACTTCAGAATACAGAATGGAAAAGATAGGGTATATGTCCCTAGCAGTAACTTAAAAATCCATCAAAGTTGTACAGTACATAACAATAATAAAATGTCTATCACAATTCTGTACCAGGTCTGAGATCCTGCCTCAACTATGCTTAGGTAATCTTTCATGTAAGAACATTAACTAGGCAAGATTGTTTTGAGGTGAAATATTACAACAATCATTTGTAAGGGAATATTTATTTTGCATGTGAAACAAACATTAGCTAATTTAGTTTCACTTTTTTTTTTTTTTTTACAAGAGCTAAGGATAGTTTAAAACCAAACCCAAAAACCAAACTCACTGCCCTCGAGTTGGATTGCACTTATAGGACCCCTCCTTGGGTTTCCAAGGTAATAATACTATGGAAGTAGATTGCCCAACCTTCCTTCCAAGGAGTGGCTGGTGGGTTTGAACCACCAGCTTTCTGGTTAGCAGTCAAATGCCTTAGGCACTACATGAATTACAGAGGTCTAAGGACTCTAATGTAGCCTAACTTTTTTCAAAATAAAAATAAGAACAATACTTGAAATATATCACTTTACATCTATTAACTTTAATAGAGAAGTCTGTGATTCTGTTATATTTTGCTAATGCTGATTATTCATGGAAGTAACTTTATGTCAATTTGACAATAGTTTTCTTTCTCATGTTATGTGTCAATACTATGCTAGGGTAGGCCCTGTGTGGCATAAATGCTTAAGCACTCAACTACTGTCTGACAGGCTGACGTTTTGAAGTCACTCAGAAGAACCTCAGATCTTATGAAAGATCACAGCCTTGAAAACTCAGTGAAATAGTTCTACTCTGCACACATGGGGTCATCATGAGTCAGAATTGACTCAACAACTACTAACAGCAACAACAACTATGCTAGATGTTTCAGGAGATACAAAGATGAGTAAAATTAGGGACTTACAGATCCTTAGTTAAGAAATTCTATTATTTAAGGGTCTGGAGCAACCATGTTGTTGTTATTAGGCACTGTTGAGTCCATTCTAATTCATAGAGACCTACGTACAGTAGAATGTAACATTGCCTGGTTCTGTGCCATCCTCACAATCACTGCTGTGCTTGAGCTCATTGGTGAAGCCACTGTGTCAATCTATCTCATTAAGGGTCTTCCTCTTTTTCACTGACCATCTACTTTACTAAGCATGATATCCTTCTCCAGGGCCTGGTCACTTCTGACAACATAACCAAAGTACAGGAGGTGAAATCTTGCCATCCTCTCTTCAACGAAGCATTCTGACTGTACTTAATCAAGACAGATTAATTTACTCTTCTGGCAGTCCATTTTTTTGTTAGTAGGGGTCATCTAGTCATCTCTGACTCATAGTGACCCAATGTACAATGGAACAAAAGACTGCCTGGTCCTGTACCAGTCTCATGATCCCTGCTATACCTGAGCCCATTGTTGTAGCCACTGCATTAGTCCATCTTGTTGAGACCCTTCCCCTTTTGCATTGACCCTCCACTTTACCAAGCATGATATCCTTCTCTAGGGAATGGTTCCTTCTGATAACATGGCCAAAGTAGGTGAGAGAAAGCTTGGCCATTCTTGCTTCCAAGAAGAATTCTGGCTGCACTTCTTCCAGGATAGATTGGTTAGTTCTTTTGGCAGTCCATGGTACTCTCATTATTCTTCACCATAGCACAATTCAAAAGCTTCAACTCTTCTTCGGTGTTCCTTATTCATTGTCCAGCTCTCACATGCATAAGAGGCGATTGAAAATAATGTGGTCTAGGTTAAGTGCACCTTAGTCTGGAAAGAGACATCTTTGCTCTTCAGCACTTGAAAGAGGTCTTTTGCAGCAGATTTGCCCAATGCAATATGTCTTCTGTTGTCTTGGCTGCTGCTTCCATTGGTGTTGATTGTAGAACCAAGGAATATGAAGTCTTTGACAATTTCAATCTTTTCTCCACCTATCATGGTGCGGTTTATGGGTCCAGTTGTGGGGATTATTATTTTCTTTATATTAAGGTGTAATCCATAGTGCAGACTGTAGTCTTTAATCTTCATCAGTAAGTGCTTCAAGTCATCCTCACTTTCAGCAAGCAAAGTTGTGTCATCTGCGTATCAGAGTTTGTTAATGAGTCTTCTGCCAATCCTGATGCCATATTCTTCTTCATATAATCCAGCTTCTTGAATTGTTTGCTCAGTATACAAATTGAATAAATATGGTGAAAGAATACAACCCTGACACACTCCCTTCTTGATTTTAAACCATGCAGTATCCCCTTGTTCTGTTCAAATGACAACCTTTTCGTCTATGTACAGTTCCTTATAAGTACAAATAAGTGTTCTGAAACTCCCATTCTTCTCAATGTCATCCATAATTTGTTATGATCCACACAACTGAATACTTTTGCATAGTCAATGAAACATAAGCAAATATCTTTCTGGTATTCATTGCTTTCAGCAAGATCCACCTGAAACCAGCAATTGTATCCCTCATTTCACACCCTCTTCAGAATCCAGCTTGCATTTCTGGAAGTCCATAGTATATTCAATATTCTTCACTAGCACTATAATTCAAATGCATCAATCCTTTTTCAATTTTCCTTATTCATTGTCCAGCTTTTGTATGTACATGGAGATGAAAAGCAGAGAATACCAGAAAGATGTTTACTTGTGTTTGTTGACTAGGCAAAGGCATTTGACTCTGTGGAACAAATTATAGATAACATTTCCAGGAATGAGAATTCCAGAACACTTACTGGTGTTCATGAGGAATATGTACCTAGACCAAGATGCAGTCATTCAAACAGGACAAGGAACAACGATAGGAAAGGGTAACATTGAGAGAGATTCCAACAAGGAAAAACACCTTAAAGGAGGGACTTTTTAAAATAATAACTGAACTTCGGGTAGGATTTCTGCAGGTGAAGCTGAAGCCCAAGGACCCTGAGCTTTATTTAGCAAAATCTTGAAGCTGGATAGTGAAGGGAAAAAATTCTCCAGGTGTGCTAGAAATAAGTCTTTAAGAAATTTAGGCCCACTTCTAAGCATCAAAAGTTTGCCCCAGCAAGGTGGTAATTGTTGGTCTTTTAATAGTCTTCTATAGAAAAAAATGCATATGAGGACAAAAACTACTCTGAATTCAGTAATCCAATAAAATAGAATAAACAAATAAATTTACAAAGCACATGTATGCATTTAAACAATACAGAGATTAGACATATGAAGTGTATCATTTAGTTAGTCTAATGATCAGGTATACTCATGGATTCATGGATCCCTTAGTATAATAATTCACTTCCCCAGAGATCTTTAGTTCACTGTTTAGAAATCACTTGTGTAAGGCAAAGGAATAATGGAGGGCAAGGCTGGAAATATAGGTTAAGATCTTATTATAGGAAGATATTGATATGAAGGCCTATAAAATTTGCTCTTAATTTAGAAGACATTGGAAGTCTTTGCCACGTGGCATGATCCAAAATGTAGTTTAGGTAAATTAATTCAGTTTAATGTTAGGTCCATAAGGACAGAGAGTTTCTCTGTCATGTTCATCACTGGATATACAATGCTTAGCACAGTGCCTGCTTGACAGATAAACACTTGTTGAATAAATAATGAAAAGATGAATTAAACCAATTAGGAGGACAGAGCTTCAAAAAATACAGAAAGGTAGAAAGTGACAGGTACCATGAAGAAATCAAAAGATGAGTATGGAAAACAAGAATATTAGATTATGAACAACAAGGGGTCTGATAGAATCTTCAAAGGAACATTTTCTGTAGAGGGGAAGAAGTAGATACTAGCCTAACCAGTTGTTATCCAGTTGACTCTGACTCATGGCAACCTTATGTATGTCAGACTAAAACACGTTCCACCGGTTTTCCAACGGATGATATTTTGGAAGTAGATTGAAGATAGCCATGCCTTTCTTCCAAAGAACCTCTGGGTAGACTTGAACTCCAAATTTTCAGTTAGCTGTTGAACATGAGAAAGTTTGCATCAGGGACAAAGTCTCCAGCAACCACTCATTCTGGGGTAAAGAAAGATTAGTTCATTAAGAATATGTAAGTCACAAGAGGATTTCAGAGTCTGACAAGCACTCTGGCAAATAATTTGGCATTGTCTAGTAAAGTGAAGGTATGCCTACCCTAAGGCTCACAGGTTCCAATGGTAGAATTGTTTATAAGGCAGTGTGGTTCCTCAAGATGAAATAATATTTAAGTCACTGTTCCAAATAATAAATATTTGGGGAGGATGAGACATCATGTTGACAACTTAAACTCAAGTAGTTCTCAGGAGAAAAACGTCTTTATACCACACTTGCACACCTTCTGTAAGGCTGGGATGGTCTCAAATTTAAAAATAAATAAATAAAAATAATAATCATTAAAATATTTTTAAAGGGAATTACTAAAAGTATGACAACAATGATTAAAAAAAAAAAAAAAAGCCTAGAGATAGGGCAGGGATTTGACTAGGAAGTATTGTTAAAGAAATGTTTATTTTATTTTTTGGATCAGGAAAATGTTGGTATGTTTGTAGACAGAGGAGAAGGATCAAGTTAGAAATACAACTGAAACCTGTTCTAATAAGTGTTTCAATCCAGCATGCTAGGTTTTGTGTGATGATGGAAAGACAGTATTGGCAAATAGATCAACCATCTCCACTTTTGCTTGCAGGAAGATTGATTGCAAATGTCTCAAAGCATAGGTACATACCCTTTCACCTCAAAGTGACTCTAGAATTTAATAGCAGGTGGTCTGCAGGTCAGTCTTGATAGAAATGGACATGACAGTTTCTAGAATTTTCAGGGTCATTATTCCCAGGATCCCTGGATCTCAGCTCCTATAGAACTCTGATTTAGCCTTCCTTATGATTAGAACCACACTGAGGTAGGTTTCTATAGTGACATTATTATTGTTATGTATAATCAACTGTGTTGTGTTTATGTTTATCAGTATATCATTACCACGCGTTAGACTTGTGTTCTTAGGAACAATTTCCACAGTAATTGAGAAACCTGTTATAACTTGTTCTCTAAGTAGAGTTCAGGTAGAGGGAGACATTGTGGCTTGGGGTAAAATAGATAAGACTTTGTAAAAAGTGGCTTAAACTGGCTGAGAAAGCAGATAGCCATCTTGGGAGATTAAATGCGCAGGGCTACAATCTGTTTTAAGAAAAGATTATTTTTTTAGTCCATTATAACTTTCACAGCTATTGTGGCTGTGTGAGTAAATAATGATTCATTTGTCTCTGGCATATAACAGTGGTTGTAGAAGGCTCATACAATTCTGTTTGGTTAAATATTTTGCCAAATCTGGCATAACAGGTATACTAAGACACCCACTCCACAGATAATATCAATAACATTTATCTTCACCGAAAAAGATACATAATATTATATTCTAATTATAGGTCTTTGATCATTCCAGAGAAATTTGAGATGAGGATGGAGATTAGACAAGGGTAATCTTCAGGTCTTTATGAAAAGAAAAATCAACGTATATCTTGAAGACTATGGGTTTTGAAATCAGACAGTGGTTCTGTTTCATCCTTACTATGTAAACTTAAGCAAGTTAGTGAATCCTATTTTTCTCTAATAGTAACTTACAAGATTTTTATAAGGATTAAAGATAATATATGTAGAATGCCTAACAATTATTCCAGCTTACTCATACCGTGGCATACTGTTCATTTGCTGTTATTGCTTTTTATATTAACTGTGTACAAACTACATTCTAGTCCAGTAAATCCCTAACTAAACCAAGACACCAAACTCACTGCCATCGAGTCGGATCTGATTCATAGTGACCCCTCCTTGGGTTTCTGAGGCAGTATCACTATGGAAGTAGATTGCCCAACTTTCCTTCCGAGGAGTGGCTGGTGGGTTTGAACTGCCAGCCTTCTGATTAGCACTCAAATGCCTTAGGCACTACACCACCAGAGCTCCCAAATCCCTAACTAGAGGCTTACAAATGTTTTACAATCATCAAAACCCAGAAAACATATAGATAAACACAGACTTTAAAATTTCTCTCAAGAAGAGATATCTTCCTATAAATCTTCCATGTTTTTCTTTAGTTGCCCATTCCTCAACATTATGAACAAAAACAAACAAAAATCCAAAACTATTTCTTATTGGGGATGAGGGCATTATGTTGTTGTTAGTTGCCATCTACTCATGGCAACTAACTAAATAAAAAAAAAAAAACCTCACTGCCATCAGGTGGTATCTCCAACCACTCCTCGGAAGGAAGATTAGGCAATCTACTTCCATAGAGAACCACCTTGGAAACCCAAGGAGGGGTCGCTGAGTCAAATCCACTACAGGACAGTGAGTTTGGCTTTTTTTTTTTTTTGGGATCTGTGTAGAAGTAAAGTGCCCAGTCTTCTTTCCAAGGTATGGCTGGTGGGTTTGAACCACCAGCCCTGTGGTTAGGAGTCAAGTGCCTTAGACACTACACCAGCAGAGCAACTAGGAAGCCTTAAATTCAGTAAAAGGTAGGTTGATTAAAGAGTTAGGTATTATATTTACTATGCCCTTTTTTAAGCTATTAGTACACTTAAAAAGATCTGTTTAAATAAGCAATTTCAGAAAGAGTTTACATTTAATTATGACAATTTCCCTGCATAATACTTTAAAAGCTTCTCTAAATAGGATGATCCTATGCCATGGTTTGCCTGGGATACTTCCAGTTTATTCCTGTTATCCAGGCTTAATTTTTAATCACTCTCAAATATACACTGGTTTGAGTTATAATATAGCCATTCTACATAAAGTATTTTACGCTTGGGTTTCTGAGAACCCGGGTTCAATGCAATGCCACAGAATTATTCACTATTTTACCTAGAATTGGAATAAATTATACTAAGGGGCACTTAGATGATGAAGCATTTTCACAGGAAATCTTCAAGTTAACATTTTATTAATGACTGTAATACAGCAAGGCATCTCTGGGTTGTTGTTGTTGTTGTTGTTATGTGCCGTTGAGTCAAACCCGACTCATAGCGACCCCTCCTTGGGTTTCCGAGGCAGTATCACTACGGAAGTAGGATTGCCCAACCTTCCTTCCGAGGAGTGGCTGGTGGGTTTGAACCGCCAGCCTTCTGGTTAGCAGGCAAGTGTCTTAGCCACTATGCTACCAGAGCTCCCTCTCTGGGTAGTGTAAGCAATTAAACTACTGGGTGCTAACTAAAAGGTTGGTGGTTTAAGTCCACCCAGAGACACCTCTAAAGAAAGCCCTAGTGATCTACTTCCAAAAAATCAGCCATTAAAAACCCTGTGACACACAGTTCTACTCTGGCACCTATGGGGTCACCATGAGTTAAAGTAGACTTGACAGTAATTTTCTTTTTAATAATATAGCAAAAGAAATACAACAGGAAAGAGAGATTTAAGGGACCAAGAGATAGCCAAAGTATGACGAAATGGAAACTTACTCAGGATCACCGATGGCCAGCACCTTATGGAACACTTTGGCATGAATGTGCTTATGCCAAGCCCTGAACTTTTGGGAAGCTCCTTTCAAAACTGATAACAAAGATGAAAAAATAAAAAGTACTTATTTTCATTGACTAGAAAGTGATTTCTTTAAATCTAAATATTATACACTTTATTTATTTATTTTTTAATTGCTATCAGAGTTCAAACCCACCAGCCACTCCTCAGAAGGAAGGTGGGGCAATCACTACTTCTGTAGTGATACTGCCTCGGAAACCCAAGGAGAGGTCACTATGAGTCGGGTCCGACTCAACGGCACATAACAACAACAACAACAATCAGAGTCCAAGGATAAGCTCATTTTCAGCATTTTGAGTTCTGATGTCCTGGATTCTGGAGATGTATTCACTACATAAAATTAAAGAATGACATGATGTGGAAAATATCCAATATCTAGACTGTTCTACCTTTTTTCTCCCACCTCTCCCTCTCTATTGCAGAGAAACAGAGAAAAATACAGATCATGCCTTCTGTCTGTTAAAAACTGAGATTTCTGGATTAGCTCTATTTGTGAGAAAGTTCAAATCTATTACTTTCTGAAATGTAAATTATCAAAACTATAATTAAATTCATTTAAACATTGTCAATTTATGAAGCATTAATATATTGATTTGTGTTATGTCAATTTATCACTTTAAGCAAATTTTTAAGCACTGTACTTCTCAATATTGTTTATTTACTCAGCCTTACCTCTATTGAACTTATTACTCACCAGGAAAAGCAAAATGGATATCTTGGCATGGAGTAAAGATAGAACAGATGGATGTCAATGCCAAATACCAGAATGAAGATTATTCTAAGTCTAGTGGGTTCTAGGAAATTAAAGTCACAAACTAATAGTGAATCACAGATTCTTTTCTTTCATAAACCTGCCATAAATAAGACTTGCCATCAACTTCTCATCAGTAAAAATTTCTGTAAATTCAATGCTTAAAAAAAAAATCAGTCCAAATTTTTGAGATCTTCTCTGCCATAAACTATTTATGTTTCCCATTACTGAGTGCACAAAGAGAGATGTATTTATTTGTTTTTTTTACTTATACACATTAGTTAAAAAGGCTTTTCTGAGCATGACAGCACAAATCAGAAATTGCTATTATAAAAGAGTTGTAGACCTGACATTATAAACATGGTATCTTTTGTAGATCCAAAACCACCAAAACAAAAATCTAAAGATAGAAAATGTGTAATATGTGCCAGATAACGTGATACTATACTAACAAATGACTTCTTACAAACCCAAATTGAAAAATAATAATTAATACCCATGGGGAAAGACATGAAAGAGTATTTACATCATAAGACACAGAAATCACAAATAAACATAATAAAAAATATACAACTTCATTGATAATCAAAGAAATTAAAATTAATGTAATAATGATATAGGAGCTCTGGTAGTATAGTGCCTAAGGCACTTGACTGCTCACCAGAAGGCTGGTGGTTCAAACCCACCAGCCACTCCTTGGAAGGAAGGTTGGGCAATC
>NW_006921799.1:3388742-3408161 GCF_000298275.1 Orycteropus afer afer
GCATTTGGAAGCAATCAGCCCTAGGACGTGATGGCCCTTGAGACCAGAAGAACAAGATGGTGCCTGGCTACCAATGCCAACCACTCAGGAAAGGGTCAAATCTGGAGATCCTGGATAGAGTGGGAGGGAAAACATGGAACAAAATCCAAAAACTCAATAATGACCAGAATTACTGGTCAGATATTATCTGGTGAGACCCCCAATACTATGGCTCTGGAATACATTCTGCCTGGAATAAAACACACCCCCAGAGGCTGGCTCTCAGCCCAATAGTTAACAAGATGTACACGCAGACCACCCAGCCCAGGATGACGCACCCACATACTCTATAGTGATACATCCCTTAGAGAATAGACCACGGGACACCAGAGGACCAACATTCAAACTGAGGAAATGAAGGACAAACAGGATTGCACAAATATAAGGGTAACAGGGGGAGGATTACAGGGTAGGGAGGGAAGGAGACTGGTTTAGGGTTGGACATGGTAAATGGGGAATGAAACTAAATGTACACAAATGTACACATTATGTTGAATGTAAAACAAGCCCTTAAAATAAAAAAAAAATGAAATAAATAAAAAGAATTAATTGAAAACAAGCACAAGATATTATACATAAAGATATTAGCCAAAGGAATTCACACTTCAGTTAAAATTGCAGAGCCCAAATGTCTATCAATATTGAGTTAGTTAAATAAATGAGGTTCATTTATATATAGAATATTATGCATTCAACAGGAATATAAATTTATATTTATTGCCATACAAAGAGTTCAATATAAAGATAAAAATAAATTACAGAGTAACCACCAAAAAAATTAATAAAGTTAAAAACCCAAATGAAAAAGAAGACAATCATTAAGAGTTGGGGGGTGGGGAAAGACCAATACTAGTGAAGGAAATCAAAAGAAAGTTAGTAAACAAAATGAACTCAGCACAAGAAAATATACAGAATAAAGAAATTAACAGCACTGCAAATAAATAAATAAACACAACAAAATAACAGCAGCAAATTCATATCTATTGATAATTACACTGAATGTAAATGGATTAAATTCACCTGTCAAGAGACAAACAGTGGCAGAATGATAAGAAAGTATTACCCATCAATATGCTGCCTACAAGATATACATGTTAGACATAAACATAAGCTAAAAGTCAAAGGATGAAAAAAACTGTATCAAGCAAATGGTAAACAAAAAAGAACAGAAATGGCAATATAATTTCTAATGAAATAGACTTTAAGGCAAAACTCAGCAAAAGAGATAAGGAAAGGAATTATATAATGTTTAAAAGTCACTCCAACAAGAAAACATAACCATAATAAATACCTACACACACAATGAAAGAGCCCCAAAATACATTAACAGAATTAAGAGAAATAGACAATTTCATAATAATAGTAGGAAATTTTAAAACACTACATTCAATTAATAGAACAACCAGAAACTCATTAACGATACAGAAGATCTAAACACAATTAACCCACTTGACCATATAGAGATATACAGAACACTCTAACCAACAAAACTACAATGCACACTCTTTTCCAGCATACATGGATCATTCTCCAAAGGACATCACAAAGCAAACCTCAATGAATTTAAAAACATTGAAATACTTCTCAGATAACTGCTATAAAATTAGAAATCAATAACAGGCAGATCAAGGGAAAAAAAATCAAATACATGGAAACTGAACAATACTCTGCTTAAAAACTGCTGGGTAACAGAAGAAATAAAAGAGAAAAAATTTCCTAGAATCAAATGAGAATGAAAACACAACATACCAAAACCCTTTGGCATAGCAAAAGGTGTGCTGACAGGTCACTTTGTAGCAATAAATGCACATATCACAAAAAGAAGAAAGAACACAAATGAAAACTTTAACCCACAACTCCACAATTAGAAAAAGAGCAACAAAGAGGCCCACAGTAACAAGAAGAAAGGAAATAGTAAAGATTAGAGGAGAAATAAGTGAAACAGAAAACAATAGAAAGAATCAACAAGACTAGAAGTTGGTTCTTTGAAAGGATTAACAAAAATCAATAAACCACTGGCAAATTTAGCAACAGAAAAAAAAAGAGAAGATGCAAATAACATGAATAAGAAATGAAATTGGTGATGTCATAAAATAATCAACTGAAATAAAAAGGTTAATAACAAAATATCACGAAGAACTGTACTCCGAAAAATTTGAAAACCTAGAACAATGGACAAAGTTCTAGAAACATATTACCTACCTAAACAAACATAGACTGAGGTAGAATATTTTGAACAGACTCATCACAAAAGATCACCACTTGTCTGTCAGTTTGTCATACAGTGGTGGCTTGCGTGTTGCTGTGAGGTTGGAGGCTATGCCACCAGTATTTCAAATACCAGCTGGTTCACCCATGGTGGACAGGTTTCAGTGGAGCTTCCAGACTAACACAGACTCAGAAGGAAGGGGCCAACCAATTCTCAAAACATTGGCCAGTGAAAACCTTATGAATGGCAGTGAAACACTGTCTGATATACTACTGGAAAACTTCCTGAATAGCCTTGAGACCTTGTTTGCTATAGTGCCAGAAGATGAGCCCCTCAGGTCAGAAGTCACTCAAAATATCACTGGGGAAGAGTTGCTTCCTCAGAGTAGAGCCAATCTCAATGATGTTGATGGAATAAAGCTCACAGGATCTCCATTTGCTGATGTGGCATGACTCAAAGTGAGAAGAAATAGCTGCAACCGTCCATTAATATTCGGAACATGGAATGTATGAAGTATAAATCTAGGAAAATTGGAAGTTTTCAAAAATGAAATGGAGTGCAGATTGCATACAGATCGATATTTTAGGCATTAGAGAGCTGAAATGGACTGGTTTTGGCCATTTTGATCAGACAACCATATGATCAACTATTCTGGGAATGACAAACTGAAGAGGAGTGGCATGGCATTCATTGTCACAGAGAACGTTTCAAGATCTATCCTGCAGTACAATGCTGTCAGTGATAGGATAACATCCATGTGCCTACAAGGAAGACCAATTAATACTACTATTATTCAACTCTACATACCAACAACCAAAGCCAAATATGAGGAAATTGACGATTTTTAGCAACTTCTGCAGTCTGAAATTGACCAAACATTATCACTGGTGATAGGAATGCAAAAGTTGGAAACAAAGTAGTTGGAAAGTATGGCCTTGGTGATAGAAATAATGCTGGAGATCACATGATAGAATTTTGCAAGACCAATGACTCAATGACTTATTCATCACAAATACCTTTTTTCAACAACATAAATGATGGCTATACACATGGACTCCACCAGATGGAATCCACAGAGATCAGATAAACTACATCTGTGGAAAGAAGTGATGGAGAAACTCAATATTTTCACCCAAAGCAAGGTCAGGAGCAGACTATGGAACGGACCATCAACTGCTCATATGCAAGTTCAAGGTGAAGCTGAAGGCAATTAAAAAAAAGTCCAGGAGAGCCAAAATATGACCTTGATTATATCCCTCCTGAATTTAGAGACCATCTAAAGAACAAATTTGATGATCTGATCACCAATGACCAGAAACCACAGGAATTGTGAGGTGACATCAAGAACATCATCCATGAAGAAAGCAAAAGGTCATTAAAAAGACAAGAAAGAAAAAGAGAACAAAGTGGATGTCAGAAGAGACTCTGAAACTTGTCCTTGAACAGAGAGTAGCTAAAGTAAGTGGAAGAAATAACAAGGTAAAAGAGCTAAACAAAAGATTTCAAAGAGCAGCCTGAGAAGACAGAGTCTCTTATTATAAAGAATTGTGCAAAGACCTGGAGTTAGAAAACCACAAAGGAAGAACATGCTCAGCGTTTCTCAAACTGAAAGCACTGAAGAGGAAATTCAAGCCTCAAGTTGCAATATTGAAAGATTCTACGGGAAAAATATTGAATTATGTAGGAAACATCAAAAGAAGATGGAAGAATAAACAGAGTCACTGCACCAAAAAGAATTAATTGATGTTCATGCATTTTAGGAGGTGACATATGATCAAGAACTGATACTGAAGGAAGAAGTCGAAGCTGCACTGAGGGAATTGGTGAAAAACAAGGCTCCAGGAATTGACGGCATACCCACTGAGATGTTTCAGCAAACAGATGCTGTGCTGTAGACACTTACACATCTATGCCAAGAAATTTGAAAATAGCCATCTGACCAACTGAATGGAAGGGATCCATATTTGTACCCATTCCAAAGAAAGGTGATCCAACAGAATGTGGAAATAATCAAACAATATCATTGATATCACACAAAGAAAACCTTGCTGAAGATAATTCAAAAATGGTTGCAGCAATATATTGACAGAGGACTTCTAGAAATGCGAGTTGGATTCAGAAAAGGACGTTGGACAAATGATGTCATTACTGATGTCAGATGGATCTTGGCTGAAGGCAAAGAATAGCACAAAGATGTCTACTTAAGTTTTATTGACTATGCAAAGCATTCAATTATGTGGATCATAAAAAATTATGGATAACGTTGAGAAGAATGGGAATCTCAGAACACTTAATTTTTCTCCTGAGAAACCTGTACATAGACCAAGAAGCTGTTGTTTGAATAGAACAAGGAGACACTGTATGGTTTAAAATCAGGAATGGAGTGTGTCAGGGTTGTATCCTTTCACCTTACTTATTCAATCCATATGCTGAGAAAATAATCCCATAAACTGGACTACATGAAGAACAGTGTAGCATCAGGATTGGAGGAAGGCTCATTAACAACCTACAATAGGCAGATGACCCAACTTTGCTTGCTGAAAGTGAGGATGACTTGAAGCACTTACTGATGAAGATTGAAGAATACAGTCTGCAGTGTGGATTACATCTCAACATAAAGAAAATGAAAATCCTCACAACTAGACCAATAAATGGCATCATGATAAATGGAGAAAAGATTGAAATTGTCAAAGACTTCATATTACTTGGGTCCACGATCAACACTAATGGAAGCAAAAGTCAAGACATCAGACAGTGTATTGCACTAGGCAAATCTGCTGCAAAAGACCTCCTTAATATGCTGAAGAGCAAAGGTGTCTCTTTGAAGACTAAGGTGTGTCTAGCCCAAGCCATGGTATTTTTTATTGCCTCATATGCATATGAGAGCTGGACAATGAATAAGGAAAACAAGAAGAATTGATGCTTTTGAGTTGTGGTGTTGGCGAAGAATACTGAAAGTACCGTGGACTGCCAAAAGAAGTAACAAATCCATTCTAAAGGAAGTGCAGCTGGAATGTTCCTTGGAAGCAAGAATGTCCAGACTTCTTCTTACCTACTTTGGCCATGTTACCATAAGGGACTATTCCCTGGAGAAGTATCATGGTTGGTAAAGTGGAGGGTCAATGAAAAAGGGGAAGGTCCTCAACAAGATGAATTTATACAGTGGCTGCAAAGATGGGCTCAGGTATAGCAAGGATCGTGAGGCTGGTAAAGGACCAGGCAGTGTTTCATTCTGTTGTATCTAGGGTCGCTATGAGTCAGAGCTGACTTGAACATTGACTAGAACAATGGAGAACAAAACTCAGAATCATTAAAAAAAAAAAACCAGTTCTACTGGTGAGATAGAACCTGATGAGACCCCCGAGACTCTGGGCCCTAGCTACCCTTCAGGTCTGGAATTAAGCTCACTCCTGCGGCTTCCAGCCAAATAATAGACAGGCATATGGGCTGAACATCTATGACAGATTTATACATTCCTTGGAGCAATCAATCATGGGAAAACAGAAGGGCAATGTTTGCAAAGGGAGACAGCTTGTGGGGGGTGGGCAGGAGTTCATGGGAGGGAAGGACACAGGGAAGAGGTAACGACAGGGAAGAAGTGGTAAGACAGCTGTTACATTGTGGGGAATTGTAGTCAATGTCATGAGACAAGGCGTGTATGAACTGCTGTGTGGAAAATGAATTTTCTCTATAAACTTTCACCCAAATCACAATAAAAATTAAAAAATAAAAGCTCCCAACAAAAAAGAAAATGTCTTGGCCCAGACGGCTTCACTAGAGATTTTTACAGAAAAGAACTGACACTACTTCTACTCAAATCATTCCACAACATCAAAAGGGATGGAGTATTTCTTAATTCATTTTATGAAGCAAACATAACCCTGAAACTAAAGCCAGATAGACATCATTAAAAGTGAAAATTATGGACCAATATCTCTTATGAATGTAAATGCAAAAATTCTCAACAACATTGCATCCAGCATCATATATATATAAAAATAATATATCAGGCCAAGTGGGATTCATACCAGTTTATGCAAGGATGTTTCAACATTAGGAAAAGTAATCAATGTAATCCACCACATAAATAAAACAAAGGAAAAGGACCACATGATTATATCAATTGATGCAAAAAAGGCTTTTAATGAAATCTAATGCCAATTCTTGATAAAAATAATTTCAGCAAAATAGGAATAGAAAGGAAATTCTTCTACCTAGTTAAGAACATATACACAAAAACTAATGGCCAATATTATTTTTCAGTGGAGAGAGACTGAAAGCATTCCTCTAGTGAATAGGGACCAGACAAGCATGCCTGCTATCATTACTCATTTTCAATATTGTATTGGAAGTCCTAGTGAAAGCAGTACAGAAAGAAAGGGAAATAAAAGGAATCCAAAATGGTAAAGAAGAAGTAATACTATCTCTATATGAAGATGATATGATCCTATATATAGCAAATCCCAGGGACTCAACAAGAAAGCTACCAGAACTAACAGAAAGATTCAGCATAGTGGCAAGGTACAAGATCAACACAGAAATATCTGTTTAATTCCTCTACAATAAGAAAGAGAACTCTGAAAAGGAAGTCAAGAAAAGAATACTATCTACAATAGCTACCAAAACAATGACATATTTAGAAATAAACCTAACCAGAATTACCACTTACACAAAGAAAAACTACAAAACAGTACTGTAAGAAACCAAGAGGCTTACATAAATAGAATAATATACTATGCTCATGGATAGGAAGACTGAACATTGTTAAAATGTCAATACTACTCAAAGTTATCTATAGATATAATGCAATCACTATCCAGATTCCATCAACATTCTTTAAAGAGACAGGAAAACTAATCAGTGACTTTATATGAAAAATAAAGAGATCTCACATAAGCAAAGCACTGGTAAAGAAGAACAACAAAGTAGGAGGTCCCTCACTTCCCTATCTCAAAACCTACTATAGAGGCATACCTTGGAGATAATGCAGGCTCAGTTCCATGCAAAAAGCAAGTCACGTGAATTTTTTGGTTTCCCAGTGCATTTAAAAGTTATGTTTACACTATACGTAGTCTCTTAAGTATGCAATGTTGCTGTTGCTGTTGTTATGTGCTGTCGAGTCGGACCTGACTCATAGCTACCTCACCTTGGGTTTCCGAGGCAGTATCACTACAGATGTAGATTGCCCAACCTTCCTTTTGAAGAGTGGCTGGTGGGTTTTAACCACCAGCCTTCTGGTTAGTAAAGTGCCTTAGGCACTATGCTACCAGAGCTCCTAAGTATGCAATAGCGTTATGAAAAACTTTGAAATATTGTGAGATTTACCAAAATATAACAGATAAACAAAGTGAGTGCATGTCAATAATGGTGCAGATAGACTTGTACAGCACAGGGCTGCCACAAACATTCAATGTGTAAATAACACAATATCTCCATAGCACAACAGAGTGAAGCACAATACAACGCAGTCTGCCTGTATAGTCACTGATGTAAAAAGAGTTTGGAATGGTACAATGGCAGACACATAGATCAGTGCAACAGAATTGAGAACCCAGAAGTAAATCTATCCATCCATGAATACCTGATCTTTGACAGAGGGCCAGAATTCATTAAATGGAGAAATAATAATCACCAAAAAAATGATGATGAAAAACTAAATATCCATTTTCAGAAAAGGGGAACAAGATCTCTACCTCCACCATATATGAAAACTAACTCAAGATGGATCAAAGACCTAAACGTAGAACTTAAACTATAAAGATTACACATACACAAAATGTGAAAAAAATTGCATGCTGTTATACATGGCTTTGGAGCTCTGGTGGGATAGTGCCTAAGGCATTTGACTGTTAACCAGAAGGCCATCAGTTCAAAACCACAAGCCACTCCTCAGAAGGAAGGTTGGGCAATCTACTTCCACAGTGATATCACTTCAGAAACCCAAGGAGGTGTCACTATGAGTCGGATCTGACTTGACAGCAGTGAGTTTTTTTTTTGTTTGTTTTGTTTTACTACATGGCATAAGGAGCTCTGGTGCTGAGGTGAGTAAGATATTTTGCTGCTAACCAGAAGGCAGCAGTTCAAACCCACCAACTACTCTGTTGGAGGAAGATGAGGCAATCAATTTCTGTAAAGATTTATAGTCTTGGAAGCCCACTGGGGGTCACTATGAGTAGGTATTGACTCAATGGCAGTGGGTTTTCTTTTTCAAAACATACATGGCATAAATAATCTATCAAACATAACAAAAGTAAAAAAGCAAAAACAGCAGAAGATAAACCAGATGACTGGGACCTCCTAAAAATTAAACAATTTGTACATCAAAAGTCTTCTCCAAAAGACTAAAGAGAAATTACAGACTGGGAAAAATTTTTGGCAACACCATATCTGAGAAAGGTGTAAAATGTATAGGGAACTTCAACACTTAAACAACAAAAAGATAAGCAATCCAATTAAAAAATCAGTAGAGGACATGAACAGACACTTCACCAAAAAAGATATTCAGGTGGCAAACCCAGGGAAAAGTGCTGTGATCATTAGCCATTAGATGCAAATCAAAACAATAATGAGATTTCATCTCAGCCCAGTAATAATAGCAAAGTTAAAAAAAAAAAAAGAGAGAACCACAAATGCTGGGGAGGGTGTATAGAGATCAGAACTTTCATACATTGCTGGCGGGACTATAAAATGGTACAACCACTGTTCGAAATGATATGGCACTTCCTGAAAAGGTTGGAAGTAGAAATATCTTATGATCCAACAGTCAGGTGTGTGTGTGTGTGTGTGTGTGTGTATGTATGTGTATGTAATGAGAGTAATAACAAACCATGCAGGTCGAATGGGTATGGAAGGTGACCAGGAGTATATACAGATTCAACAACTGATTGGGATCGCAATAGAAAATCCTGAACAGAGCAGGAGAAAAATGTAGAACAAAGTTCAAAATCATAGAAAGGCCAGACTTACAGGTCTGGAACCTCCAAGACAATGGCCGTTGGACATCCTTTAAACCTGGAATTGAAGCCACACCCGTGGCTCAACTTTCCCTCAGAATGGTCAACCACACAAGACCAAAGGGACAGTAAAACTTAGAAGGCAGGAATGGGCAAGAAAGAAGGATGAATAGAAACAGGGAACTAAGGTAGGAAGTGGGAAGAGTGTTGTTGCATGGGGGGATTGCTGCTAATATCATGAAACAAAATGTTTATGGATTGTTGAATGGAAAATTAATTTACTCTGCAAACATTTACAAAAACCATAAGTTTAAAAAAATCACTTTATACATAAATGAAAAAAGCCCTAGTTACAAAAATAATGTTTCTAGTAAGAATACGCTTTATACACCCAGTTTACATCAACAGCTCTCTCAGTGTGGGGTAATGTGGCATTTTTACTTTATCCTTTCTGTATTTCTTTATTTTCTACTCAGGTGGCAGTTCAAACCCATCAGCTACTTCTCAAGAAAAGGGTGACATAGTCTGCTTCTAAAAGATTTACAGCCTTTATATTTATAATAGTGGTCTCATACAATATTTGTTCTTTTATAATCAACTTATTTCACTCAGCATAATATCCTCTAGGTTCATCCTTGTTACAATCTTATTGGGCAGTTCTACTCTGTCATATAGAGTCGCTATGAGTTGGAATCCACTTGATGGCAGTGGGTTTGGTAGAAAGGAAATAATGACAACCACAAGAAAACTTTCCAGGTCCCTCACTTCAAGAACAATGCCATCAGGCCTATAAATTTGGTGCTAATTTTATCTGTGGAAAATCACAAAAATGAGTCCAAATGCCTCTCCTCCTACTCCACACACAAATATTTAAGTCAAAATTTAGCCCAGAGGAACAAAAATGAGCCAATGAAATACGTGTACTAGCTAAGTCCCTCACAAAGGGGCCTCCAGTGTTTCTGCTCAGCATAAGAACATAACTCCTGGCTCTTCCACTGAAATGATTCATGAAAAAAGAAAAAAGTTAAATATGTTTTCTTAAGAAGCAAGTCAATGTGTCAGAAAAATATGATTGTCCTAATCCAGTTTAACTTTTAACCTCAATAAATAAGCAAGAGAAGTTTGCAACCCGAACCTTTCTTAGCAGTGAATGTTTCTCTTCCTTCTTGCCCCTGAAGAGTTTTCTTCTTTATCCTGGGGATAAAGAGATATTATAATTCATCAAAATTTCATCCCCACAGGAATCTGGACACCCAAAAAATGAACTAATGAAAGAAATCATGAAACTTACTTTCATAAATATTTTTTTATAAAGGAGCAGGCACCCCTTTGGATATAACCTGGGGTGAGAAGAGCAGTAGATGGGGGTCAGGACTCCACCTGTATCAACCAGTTATGAAACCCTGAGCAAGTCCCTTCACCACTCCAGCCCCCTATAAGAAATGATTAGACCAAATGATCTCTCAGGGACCTTACAGTTCTGGTTTAATTTTTTAAATATACTATTAAGGAGACTTGGTTGTGCAGTGGTTAAAGCACTAACCAAAAGGTTAGTGATTTGAACTCACTAGCCATTCTACAGGAGAATGATGTGGCAGTCTGCTTCTGTAAATATTATAGCCTTGGACACCTTATGGGGCAGGTGATAGGGTTGTTATGTAAATGAGGAAAAGGGGTAAAAACCAATATATATGGTATAATCCTATGACTGTAAAATAGCAGACAAACAATAATAAAAGTATATATATATATAGAAAGAGAGACTAGGATGAAACCCAAAATCATTGATGGAAGTAACAAAAATCATATTGGTAATAAAAACCAAACCAAACCAAACCTGTTGCCATGGAGTCAATCATAACCAGTGGTGACCCCATGTGTTAGAGTAGAATTGCTCTAAAGAGTTTTCTTAGCTGTAATCTATACAGAATCAGATTGACAGACTTTTCTTCTGCTGCACCACTGGGTGGACTTGACCTGCAAACCTTTAGGTTAACAGCTGATCACAAGCCATTTGCACCACCCAGGGGCCTGTACTGATGATAAACTTAAAACCAAACTCACTGCCATCAGGTTCATTTTGGCTCATTGTGAACCCCATTGGGTTTCCAAGACTGTAATTCTTTATGGAAGCAGACTGCCTTATCTTTCTTCCATGGAGTGGCTGGTAGGTTCAAACCACTGATCTTCTGGATATCAGCCAAGTGCCTTAACCACTACACCACCAAAGCTCCTATATATTGATGATGGTAGGAGTTTTTTTATGTTCTTGGCTCAGGTCCTTTGTCAGTATAATATTATAATTATATTCTCCCACTCTTGACTTTTCTTCTCTTGATAAAGAGTTCTTAATTTCAATCTAAATCAATTTATTATTTTTCCCTTTCAATTAGCACTTTTTCTGTTTTGTTCAAGATATGCTTGCTTTTCACAACATGCAAAGCTATCAATAATTTAAAAAAATTTTTTTTGTGTGTCAAGTATAACTTGCAGACAAAATGAAGTTCAAGGAAAAGTTTAATAAGGTGGCATACCTTGCATTAAAACAGAACTTCCATGAAGGAAACAAAAAGAAGCAGCTTTGACGACCTGTTGAAGAAAAGTTTTCCACTCTTTGTCTGTAGATGATCACCTGTAACTCCTCTGGGAAGCTGATTCTCTAAATCTCACTATGTGTCATTGGCACATTCTGCTACATCATCAACCTTTGCTCTAAATGCTCTCTTGACTTTTAAACTAACTGAAACTGCACTCAGTCTCACCCCACCCACCACCCCTCTAAGAAAGGTGGATCCAGGTTCTGTAGATTCTGGTTGCTTATGCAACTTGAGGAACCCTTTTAAGAAAAATAACACAAAATAACAAAATGGAAAATGCCTGGGGCAATGCTAGTAAAGAAGACAAATATAACATGCTCGCAATCCAGCCCCCTTCCAGAGGCCAGTGCAAGCGAGGGGCTCACCCCATGAGTCACACCTCCCTCCTTCTATGAGTAAGGCTGTTAAGTTCTTTCACATCTCCGTACAACAAGGACATGGAGTTGGGGAAGGTTAACTTGCTCTTCTTTGATGTTTTCAAGCTTTTTTTTTCCTTCTTTCTTCAAAAGACCCAAGTTCTTTAAATCCATACCATCAGAGCATTCACCCACTTTTTCTCCTTATTCTTAGTTACTAAACTCCCCTTGGTCATTTACCTTCATTTATTTCAGCTCACCTAGGAAAGTTCTTCACCTATTCCTGTCACTTAACGTCCAAAAAAATGACCCAGCCAACACCGTTATTCCCTCTAGCCACCACTTCATGTTCTGATCTCTTTCACAGAAAATCTTCTTTCAGGGGTTGTCTCTTTGAAGACTAAGGTGTGCCTAACCCAAGGTTTATATGCATGTGAAAACTAGACAGTGAATAAGGAAGACCAAAGAAGAGTTGATGCTTTTGAATTGTAGTGTTGTCAAAGAATGCTGAAAGCACCATGGACTGCCAGAAGAAGTAACAAATCTGTCCTGGAAGAAGTGCAGCTGGAATGCTCTTTGGAAGCAAGAATGGCCAGACTTTGTCTCATCTACTTTGGCCATGTTGTTAGAAAGGATCATTCCTTGGAGAAGGATATTATGCTTGGTAAAGTGGAAGATCAGCAAAAAAGGGGAAGGCCCCCAACAAGATGGATTGACACAGTAGCTGCAATGACGAGCTCAGGTATAGCAAGGATTGTGAGGCTGGCACAGGACTCAGCAGTGTTTCGTTCTGTTGTACATAGGGTTGCTATGAGTTGGAGATGACTCGACAGCACCTAACAGCAAAAACACAGATTTCATTTCCTCAACCCTTGTCACTCCACCATTTCCTCTCCCATAACCTCCAGATGAGTAGCCCTGGTGGTGCAGTTGTTAAGCACTCAGCTGCTAACCAAAAGGTCAGTGTTTCCAACACCACACCAACTGCTCCCCAGGAGAAAGATGTAGAAATCTGCTTACAATCAGATTGTTGTTGTTGCTGTTGTTGTCATGTGCCATCGAGTCCGACCCAACTCATAGCGACCCCTCCTCAGGTTTCCGAGGCGGTATCACTATGGAAATAGATTGCCCATCCTTCTTTCTGAGGCCTTGTAATCCTATAGAGCAGTTCCACTCTGTCTCCTAGGGGCAATATGACTTGGAATCACTCTATGGCTATATGTGCTTTGTATTATCATTATTTAAAAAAAAAAAACCAAAACCGTATACCTCCAAAGCAAAGAAAAATGAAGAAAACCAAAGACACATGGAAAAATTTAGTCTAAAGGACTGGTAGACAATGGGAACCTCAGTCTGAATGACCATGAGATCAAAAGAACTAGATGGTGTCTGGCTACCACTATCAACCACTCAGAAAGGGATCAGTGCAGGAGATCCTGGATAGCGTGGGAGAACAATGTGCAACAGAACTCTAAATCACAAGAAAAAAAGATCAGCCTTACTGGTCTGATAGAGCCTGGTAAAACCCCTGAGATCATGGCCACTAGTTAGCCTTTAGGTCTGGAATTGAACTCACTCTCATGGATTGCAGCCAAACAATAGACAGGCATATAAGGTGAAGATTTAAACCAGGTAGATACACTCCTTAGAATGATAAACCATGGGAGAAAAGGAAGGCTGTATTTGCATAGGGAAATAGCTCAGGAGGCAGGAGTGAATGGGGAAAAGGACTCAAGGAAGAGGTAACAAATACAGAAAGGAAGTAGGAAGAGAGCTCTTACATTGTGGGGATTGCAATGTCATGAAACAAAATGTATATGAACTATTGTATAGAAAATGAATTTGCTGTATAAACTTTCACCCAAATCACAATACAAATTAAAAAAAAAACAAAAAAAACCTCCAGATAAGGCCATGTTGGCACAGTGTTTACACACTCAGCTGCTAACTGAAATGTCGGTGATTTGAACCCACAAGCCCCACTCTGGAAAAAAGAACTGTCAGTCTGCTACCTTAAAGGTTTACAGCCTGGGAAACTCTATGGAGTAGTTCTACTCTGTGCTATAGGGTTGCTATGAGTTGGAATTGACTCAACAATAACAGTTGTTGTTATTTATCTCAACAAGTGTTTCCACCAACTAATTTTGTAGGCGTCATCCTTGATGATTCTCTTTCCCTCATGTCCCACAGTCAGTATCTCAGTAAATTATGTCAGCTCCCTTATACACTCTGAATCTGTCCACTTCTCTCTACTGCTAACTCCTTGGCCCTAGTCACTAGCCCACTGGCTTTCCAGAATGCAGTCTCCACCATTCCCCAACAGGGAAACTTTTGCATTAAATTTTTAGTTTTGATCAAAGTAACATATACACATAATTTTTAAAATTATAATAGTATTGAAAAACTTCAGTGAAAAACACTAGTCCCTTATCCCATCCCTTCTTACCCCTTTCCCTATGTTTCTTCTGGTGTTTTCTTAATAATATGTTTAAACTGCTGTTTCCTAAAAACAAATATTGGTAAGGATGTAGAAAGTTAGAACTTTTGCCCAATACTGGTGGGGATGTAAAATGGTACAGGCACTCTGTAAAACATCTTGGTGGTTCCTCCAAAGCTAAACTTAGAATTATCCCATGACCCAGCAATTTCACCCCTAGGTATATACTGAAAAGGAGGAACTTTAATGGATACTTGTATACCAGTGTTTATTGCAGAATTATTCACAATAGCCAAAAGGTGGAAACAACCTAAATATCCAGCAACAAACAAATGGATGAAAAATGTAACATAATTCCATTATATGCCATAAAGAGACATGAAGTCCCAAAACAAGCTATAACGTGAATGAACCTTGAAAACATTTTGAGTGATAAGCCAGACACAAAATGACAAATACTTTATGATCCCATTTATGTGAAATATGTAGACTAGTCTAATGCACAAAAACAGAAAATAGATTAATAGTGACTTTGGGCTGGGTGCAGGGGAGAACAAGGGGTTATTGCTTAACGAGTACAGAATGTATGTCTGGGGTGATGAAAAATTTTTGAAATAAATTGTGGCAAAGGTTTCACAACAATGTGAATATAATTGTCATCAAACTGTACTAATGACAAAATATATGTTATAGGTCTTTTACCACAGTAACAAATGGCTATTACTTGACATCAATTTTAAATATTATCTATTAACTTTTTAAAATTTTAAATATTATCTATTAACATTTTCTATTAGATGATGAAAGTTTGCTTTCTTACACCACCATGCTCACTTCTAACCCATTTCTCTCAGAATAATACAAGTAATATTTAGTTATTACATAAATTAATAGAGTTCCCATTATTTTGTTCATTTAAACACGTTTCATTCTAGATCAAAATTTCCTTTTTATATTTATTTTTGCTTTATTATTTTTCCATTTTCAATTTCCCATATATCTATTGTTAGTTTTTTTGAAGTGTTATCAGACAGCATATACTTATCACTAGTCTTCTCTCGAGAGGAGACCTGGTGGCATTGTAGTTAAGCATTTGGCTGCTAACCAAATGGTCAACAGTTTAAACACATTGGCTGCTCTGTAGGATGATGATGTGGCACTCTGCTTCTGTAAAGATCACAACTTTGGAAATTCTGTAGGGCAGTTCTACACTTTCCTATAAAGTTGCTATGAGTCAGAATCAAATGACTGGCAGAGGGTTTGCTTTTTTTTTTAGCCCTTCCTCTCTCATATATGCACAGAGGACTCTATCATATTTGATAAGGTCAATTTTCTTTTTCTCCAGGACTTCTTTTTCTTGGATCCCTCCATGCTTTGGCTCTAGTAGGGACTGGTGCTCTCTGGACGTTCTGTACAGATATTGTACATGAATTTCATTTTCTGATCTACTCTTTGATGTATCTTATATCTTCCCCTACATGAGTTAAACCCTTGTTTCTCTAGAGTGCACTCTTGAAGGAGTTTTTTTTTTTTTTTTTAATGCACATGAGTAATTTTTGAGAATTTGCATGACTCAAATTTCTGAAAATAGTTTGTTTTATCCTAATACTTGATAATAATTTGGCTGGATATAAAATTCTAGGTTGAAAAAAATATTTATGGGGACTTTCTGAGCATTCTTCTTTTGCCTTTTGTCAGTGGAAATGTTGAGTACTCAACTATTGAGAAGTTGAGTGATATGCTGTCACATTCCTTTGTAGACAACTTTGCCCCCCCCCAAGCCCCACCTTAATCTGGAGTGCCTAGAAATTTCCATTTACCAAGTAGTTCTTATATATCATGTGGCTATCCTTAGAGCAAGCTTTTTGTTGTTATTTTTTAATTCCTTCTTTTGGGAGTTCAAGTTTTCTTCAATTTCCACAAGCATGGTTGTGTCATCTGCACATCACAGATTGTTAACGAATCTTTCTCCAATCCTAAAGCTATGTTCTTCATATAGTCCACCTTCTTGGATTATTTACTCAGTGTACAGATTGAACACATGTGGTAGAAGATTATAGCCCTGATGTACACCTTTTCTGGTTTTAATTTACACAATATCCCCTTGTTCTGTTAGAACAAAACTGGTCTATGTAAAGATTCTGCATAAGCATAATTCATTGTTCTGGAATTTATTTTCTCCCCAAAGTTATCCATAATTTGTTATGATCCACATAGCCTAATGCCTTTGCATAGTCAGTAAAACCCCAATAAACATCTTTCTGGTATTCTTTGCTTTCAGCCAAGATCTGTCTAACATCAGCAATGATATTCCCTGTTTTATGTCCTCTTTTGAATCCAGCTTGAATTTCTGGCAGTTCCTTGTCGATGTACTGCTGCAACCATTTCTGAATTATCCTCAGTAAAATTTTACTTGCATGTGATATTAATGATATTGATTGTTACTTTACAAATTCTGTTGGATCACCTTCCTTTGGAATGGGCACAAATATAGATCTCTTCCAGTCGGTTGACCAGGTAGCTGTCTTCTAAATTTCTTGGCATAAGTGAGTAAGAGCTTCAAGCTCTTGCATATGCTTGTTCAAGCGTCTCAACCGGTGATCCATCAATTCTTGGAGCCTTTCTTTTTTTCCAATATCTTCTGCATAGCTTGGAATTCATCCTTCAGTACCATCAAGTGTTGATCATAGGTTACCTACTGAAATAAATGGGCATGAACCAATTCTTTTTTGGGCAGTGATAGTGCCTTTCTCCCATTTTTTTTGTGCTTCCTGCACCATTCACTTTTTGCCCAAAGAATCCTTCAATATTGTAGCTCAAGGTTTTAATTATTTCTTCACTTGTTTCAGCTTGAAAGATGCTAAGTGTGTTCTTCCCTTTTAGTTTTCTAACTTCAAGTCTTTGTATATTTCATTATAATACTTTGTCTTCTTGAGCTGCCTTTGAAATTTTCTGTTCAACTCTTTTACTTCATCATTTCTTCATTCACTTTAGCTACTGTCTATTCAAGAGCAAGTTTCAGAGTCTCTTCTGATATTCATTTTATTCTTTTCTTTCTTCCCTGTCTTTTTAATGACCTTTTGCTTTCTTCATGTGTGGTGTCCCTGATGTGATCCCATGGCTCATCTGATCTTCTGTCATTAATGTTCAGTGTATCAAATCTATTCTTGAAATGGTCTCTAAATATAGGAAGGATATACTCAAGGTCAGTAGTTGTTTGGAGTTTTGTTTTGTTTCATTTTTCTGTGTGTTTTGGTCTTTTTTATATTAGATGCTTTTCTCAAATGTCTGATGATCCTTTTTAAAAATATTGATTGAGTTTTTGGTGAAAGTTTACATGGAAAATTAGATTCCCATTTAAAAATTTCCACACATACTGTTCAGTGACATTGGTTACATTTTTCACATTATGTCAACATTCTCATTACTTCTACTGTCATTGTTCCATTTCCATTATTCTTGCTTTCCTGTCCCCTGCAATTCCAACCTTTTCATCATTTCTTTAGGGTAAATGTTGACCATTTGGTTTCAAATAAATGATCAAATTTTTTGTTTATTTGTTTTGTTTTTATATAAAAGGAACACAGTACTCATGGATAGTATAATTTATTCTATGAGTCAATCTATTATTTAGTTGAAAAGTGAGCTTCAGGAGTAGTTGCAGTTCAAAGTTTGAAAGATATCTCAAGGTGATAAACTCAGGGGTTCCTCAGGTCTCTGGTGGCCTGTGAATCTGGCCTTTTAAAAAAAGATTTGAGTTTTGTTGTACGATTCTCTCCCATTTTATCCAGGACCATCTGTTGTGGCCCTGGTCAGAATGGTTAGTAGTGGTAACCTCATACCTTCCTCTGGTCTCTAAATAGATGATGTTGTGGTTCATATAGGCAGTTGGTTCTGTAGACTGGTTTATTGTTTTTGGTTCTTTAGTTTTCTTCTTCAAATGTCTGATGATTCTTATTTACTTGTTTATATTAATAGTGATTGGAAACCAGATGTAGTACATGATTAGGACTAGTTAACTGTTAGCTGATTTTGTTGTTGTTATGTGTTGTCAAGTTGATTCTGACTCAGAGATCCTATGTGACAGGGTAGAACTACCCCCTAGCATTTCCTAGGCTATAATCTTTACAGGGGAGCTCTGGTAGTGTGGTGTCTAAGGCACTTGACTGCTATCCAGAAGGCTGGCAGTTCAAACCCACCAGCCACTCCTCAGAAGGAAAGGTGGGAGGTTGGGATATCTACTTCCATAGTGACACCACCTCAGGAACCCAAGGAGGGGTCTCTATGAGTCGGTCTGACTCAATGGCTCATAACAACAACAACAATCTTTATAGAGGCAGATCATCTTGTCTTTTCTCATGCAGAGTCAGGAGTAGGTTCAAACTGTTAACCTTTCAGTTAGCAGCTCAGTGTTTAACCATTGCATGACCAGGGCTTCTTGTAGTCTGATTAAAACCAACCAAACTCACTGCCATTGAGTTGATTTCAACTCATAGCGACCCCTTCTTGGGTTCCTGAGGCAGTATCTCTACGAAAGTAAATTGCACACTCTTCCTACCAAGGAGTGGCTGGTACATTTGAACGGTCAGCCTTCTGGTTAGTAATCAAATACCTTATGCACTAATGTGAAAGATTGCTCTCTGGAACTATTCTGTTTCTTCGGAAAAGAATGTTCCTTAGTCTTTTCCTGTGTTGTATACACTGATATTCTTGGGCAGGAAAAAGAGCTCAGAATCTGGAAGACAACAATCCGCATAAGACACAACTACACCCACACCTCCTGGGACTTCACTTACTGAGCGAGAGCCACTTCCTCCTTCTCCAGCAA
>NW_006921799.1:3414731-3430789 GCF_000298275.1 Orycteropus afer afer
AAAAAAAAAAAAAAAAAAGAGCTCAGAATCACCTTATTTAGTATTCAGGATTTCAATTAGTCCTTCTGTTTTCATCACCAAGCAGTATATACCCCTCCTTCACTCTGTCATGTGCCTGTGAGTCTTTAGTCACTCAGGTTCAAAATTTCCAAAGGACACTTGCTCCTTATCTTATCATGCATCATCATGATACATGGCTGGGCAAGCACATCTATGTATTAACAGCATTATATACAAACATTAATCTAATCTTTCTGTTTCCAGACCCTTGCCTCACCCACTCTCCACAGTACTTAATGGCTTTAAGTTCTGGGTAGTGAAAATTGGTTTATTCCTCTTTGGTATTCTCTTCTGCATATACTTTATGTTATACCTAACAGTGCTTATCTAAATCAGTTATCACTCCTCTGTCTGTCAGTTTCCATGTTCCAAATATGTGTAATAATATTCTGGCTCTTGCTGCTTCCTCTCTTTTTAATGTTATTCTTAAAGGCTGATATCCTTTTTTAAAAAACTTATTATTTTTCATTCAAAAATCTTAGGAATAAGAAGAGGAAACACATGTGGTCAACTAGCCATCTTTAATATCTTTAGCTAGAAACGATTATATAAAAATCTAAAATAGATGCTGTCACCCATAAAATTTTCTTATGGCTTGTTACAGCATTAAGAAAAAAATCCAAATATAATACCATGACCTTCAATGCCCTGTGTGATTTGGTTCTATCTATCTGTCTTCTCTCATCATTTATCTCCTTTCTCTACACTTTCTACACTGTAGCCTCGCTAGCCTCCTTCTTGTTGTTAAAGGCTTTGTCCTCAAATCTTTGTATTACTTGTTTCTTTTTGTTATTCAGTTCTCAGCTCAAATAACACTTGATCAGAGAAGCTTTCCTTGAACTTCTCCAATCAAAAATAGTGCCCTACAGGCACTCCTTATTACATCAATGAGTTTTATTTTTACTTTCACCAGCTTTAATTATGTAATTTATTTATAAGTTGAGTGGTTTATTTCCCTTCATAAGATGTCAGCTTCTTAAGTGCAATGGCTTTGTCAAGCTTGCTTACTTCAGTGTCTCCAGTGTGTGGAATAAAAGACAGGCAGCATAGTGCCTTAGGCACTTGACTGCTAACCAGAAGGCTGGCAGTCCAAACCCACCAGCCACTCCTTGGAGGGAAGGTTGGGCAATCTACTTTTGTAGTGATACCGCCTCGGAAACCCAAGGAAGAGTTGCTATGAGTCTGGTCCAACTTCACCACACATAACAACCTCAACAACAAATGAAAAAAATTGGATAGTGTGTATTTATTTATTTATATATATGATTTTGTCTGGTACCACAGAGGAATTTGGGGGACCTTGGAGGAAGTCATTCTAAAAGCTTTCCTCTAACATTCAAAATATTGTCACCTAAACCATTTGAGTTTTCCATTTAGGAATGTGATAGTTAAGGTTGTGTGTCAATTTGGCTGGGCCATAATTCTAAGTGGTTTAAGTAGGTATGAGATCTGATATAATATAATCACTTCCATGATGAGATCTGTTATGAGCAGCCAATCACTTGAAAAGGAGTTTCCTCAGGAGTGTGGCCTGCTTCCTACATATATATATATATATTATAGATAGATAGATAGATAGATATAGATATCCTGGGAAACTACTTGGGCTTTATGCTGTATCTTGATCCTGTATTTAGCTCATTGTTATCTCCAATTTCTAGACCTGAACCAGTGGCCTGCTATGTTGTCTGCCAATCTTGGGATTGTTGTCTTTGTAGCTGGTGAGCCAACAATGTGCCATTTTACCTTCCAATCTTGGATCCTCTGAAGTCAGCAACCTGCTGATTTGGGTCCATCAGCCCCTGCAGCTGCATGAGTTAGAAGAAGCCTCCAGCTTGATGTTTGACCCATGGACTTGGGACTTGCCAGCCTCTACAACTTCATGAATCATTTCCTTAAGATGAATTTCTCTCTCTCTCTCTCTTTCTCTCTATGTATATATAAAGTTTCACCGGTTTTGCTTCTCTAGAGAAGCACTCTAGCCTAAGATAAGGAATAAGAGGTTACACTGTAGATACCTGAGGGGATCTCAAACCCTTCTGAACTGCCCCCTCACCTTCCATTCCTACTAGTGACAATTTATTCATTAAAAAAGAAGAAAATGAACTCCTCCTAGGTGTCACCACCATTTTTCAACATAAAGAAAACAAAAATCTTCACAACTAGACCAATAAGTAACATCATGATAAATGGAGGAAAAGACAGAAGTTGTCAGGAATTTCATTTTACTTGGATCCCTAATCAATGCCTATGGAAATAGCAGTCAAAAAATCAAACACTGTATTACATTGGGCAAATCTGCTGCAAAAGGTCTCTTTAAAGTGTTTAAATGCAAAGATGTCACTTTGAAGACTAAGATGAGCCTGATCCAAGCCGTGATATTTTTAATAGCCTCATATGCATGTGAGCATTAGACAATGAATAAGGAAGACCAGAGAAGAATTGATGCATTTGAATTGTGGTGTTGGCAAAAAATATTGAATGTACCATGGACTGTTAGAAGAATAAACAAATCTGTCTTGGAGGAAATACAGCTGCAATGCCCCTTAGAAGTGAGAATGGTCAGATTGTGTCTCATACTTTGGTAAATGTTGTCAAAAAGGACCAATTCCTGGAGAAGGATCTCACACTTGGAGAAGACCCTCAACGAGATCGATTGATACAGTAGCTGCGACAATGGCTCAAGCAAAGCAAGGATTGTGAGCATGGTGCAAGACCTGGCAATGTTTTCTTCTGTTGTACATAGGGGTCTAAGAGTCAGAACTGACTCCATGGCACCTAACAACAACAACTATGTGTTAGGAATTGTACTAAACACCAATATACAAATGCAGGGAGACAATGTTTCCAGTGAGATAAGCTGGTAAAGACTAATAAGCTAAAGAAACAAAATCGTTACAACTTTTAATAAGTCATAGAAAATCCAGAAGCAATTAGCTGAGATAAACAGTTATAGGTAGGGATCCACGACAGATAAAGTAGTCAAAAACTAACTCTTTGGGAAGGTATTATAGTTTCTTCCCCTAATGGGACCACATTGGCAGTCACTGTTTCTATCTCTGGGAGACATTCCTCTTTCCTCTAATCCAATCACATCCCCCTTTGATTTCCTGTAATTTAAAAATCAAATTTAAATGTTTCACTACCAACACACCTTATTCAACATGGTGGGTTGAAGGAGGTAGAAATTAGCGAATTTACACAGATATATATGGGATCTCTGGCGGTATAGTGCCTAAGGTATTTGACTACTAACGAGAAGGCTGGTGGTTCAAACCCACCAGCCACTCCTTGGAAGGAAGGTTGGGCAATCTACTTCTGTGGAGATACTGCCTTGGAAAACCCAAGAAGGAGTCGCTGTGAGTTGGATCTGAATCCACGGCAGTGAGTTTTGTTTTTTTTTTTTTGGTTATACATAATAAAGCAGAAAAGAAAACATGCATAGCAACTATAGTCCCTGTTTCTGCAGCTGGTCATGAAGCCATATAGCTTTCTTCTTTCAGCTAGTTTTCTTTCCCTTTGTCCACAGCCAGGACCTCAGCTCCTCTTGATTTTTTACTGTAGAATGACCCTCACCTTCTTTCCTGAAGGGTCTGAGCTCTTAGTGGTCCTCTCTGCATTGAGTTGCTGTCAACTTCCATTAACTCTTACCACTGAATGATGAAGTGGTAAGTAGCACAACTGAGAATCCCCTGGATTCCTTTTGCACATATTTTATTTCACCAGAACCAGTTACATGCTGAATCAATTCCAATGCATGGCAACCCCATGTATGTCAAAATCAAACTATGTTCCATAGGGTTTTCACTGGCTGATATTTTGCAAATAGATCACTAGACCTTTCTTCCAAGGCAGCTTTGGGGAGACTTGCACCTCCAACCTTTTGGTTAGCAGCTTCACACTGTGTTTACACCACCAAGGATTCCTGCCTATTACATAGAATGACTTATTTCTTCTTGACAGTCAAGATAGGCCAATCACCCCACTCAATACAGTAAAGCCTTTGCCTATTACAGCAAGGAGAAAGCCGAAAATAAAAAGAGAAGTAGATCAGAGACCCAATAATAGGAAAAAGAACGAGGTTACAGTGAGTCTTGAAAACCAAGTGAGGAGTAAGTGGACAGAAGTATCAAACACTGCTAATGTGTCCAAGACAAAAAACTGAGAACAAATCTACAGATTCATGACTTTTAAGAGTAATTTTAATGGAAAGAAAAAGGCAGGTGGCACTTTGAAGAGTTAAGGAATGTGAACTAGTTAAGAGATGAAGTTGGAGTAGGGAGCTATAGGTTATTAGTCATTCAAAATGTTTGGCAGTTAAGGAAAAGAATGAGTGTAGGGGCAGGGTTCGCATTGGTAATCATGAATTTAGAGTGTTACGTGATAATCAGTCTGTCCTAGCCTGTGATTCTCTCCAGCATCACTCAGCTGCCTGGCTAGATATCCTTTCTAAAGAAAATTTCCTTGTATTACTGCCTCCTTAAGTACTTCCTGCTTCTCCTGCTTCTCTTTCTCTCTCACTCTCCTCCCTCTCACTCTTTCCCTCTCTATATTACCTCCTTTTCTCCATTTTTGATTTCACTGTGCTCCTTAGCTTCTGCTGTTATCTCTGCAGATGCTTCTATAATCTGTGGTTCTCAAAGTGTGGTTGCCCAGCCAGTAGTATCACAATCACCTGGGAATCTCTTAGAAATATAGGCAACCTTATCCAAGCCTATTGAATCTGAAATTGGGAATGAGGCTTAGCAATTTGTATTTTGGTAACCACTAATTGGCTTTTGATACATGTTAAATTTGATAACCACAGTCATAAGCAACATCCTAATTTCTGAGCCTTCTTCCAAGCTCCATGTCTGGCCATCTAAGAGATAGACATCACTACTTAGACATCTTGTTTGGCATCATCTCTTTCTGTTTGCCAAGACTCTAATTCCTCTTTCCCCAATAGTCTCACTATTCACCATCTATCATTTGAAATTGTTTTAAACCTCTTCTAGTTTTATATTTATATTTATATTTATATTAATTGGTTTAATATATTTTACTTCTTTTTATCAAAAGTCATCAAACCAAACTCACTGCCGTGGATTCAGATCTGACTCATAGTGAATCCTCCTTGGGTTTCCAGGGTGGTATCACTGCAGAAGTAGATTGTCCAACTTTCCTTCTGAGGAGTGGCTGCTGGATTTGAACTGTGAGCTTTCTAGTTAGCAGTCAAATGCCTTAGGCACACACACACAAAATACAATTAGCTTAAATAAACAATTGTAATATGTCATGTATGGCCTGACCAGTATGAACTTACTTACCTATTATTTGTTTCCCCTTATATGAATCATCTCTGCTAATTTAGCTATTTGAGATCTTTGTATTGTTACATTAAAACTATATATTAGAGTTATGAATTCTGATTCATCATATTTATCACACATGTTTTCTTGTTCTTTTGCTCCTTTTTAAGATTTTACTTTATCATTTTTAATTGTTATGAAGTTTAAAATCCAATACTGTAATATATAATAAACTACAAACAACTGTGTGATTTTGTCACTGAAATATTTTCTATTGTTCAATAATTAGAAAATTGTCATTCCTGTGGAGTTGAGATAAATTTTAAGTTGGAGTTTCTAGTGTTTTTCCATGGCATAAAAAAATATGTAATACTTTCCCTGATTCATTTTAGTTTATGGTACAAAGTACTATACTGCTAATTATAACCAAAATACTTATTAGTTAATGATTACTTTCCAAACTGTTTTATTAAACTTCATTTTTCAGAGGCAGGAGAGTGTAAAAGTTAAGATATTTCTCTGTATCTCAACAGTTTAGATTTTATATTAGCTCCAGATCTTCATGGCTGGGTGCTCTTGAGCAAGTTACTTAAATTTTCAGCCACCTCATCTCTAATGAAAAGGAGGCCTGGAGACACAGTGGTTAAAGGGCTTAGCTGTTAATCAAAAAGTCAGAAGTTAGAACTCACCAACCTCTCTGCAGCAGAAAGATGTGGCAGTTTGCTTCTGTAAAGATTTGGAAAGCCTTTGAGGAAGTTCTTTTCTGTGCTATAGGGTCCCTATGAATCAGAATTGACTCCAAAGCAATGGGTCTTGGTTGGTATCTCTAATGACGTCCCTCATCTGGTCATTGTGAAGATGAAATGAGTAAATTCAGTGTCTGGCACACAAAAAATTATCAGTAGATGCTAGCTCTATGACATCTCAAAATGTATTACATTTCTGACCTCTGTTCCTATGGCATTAACACACACAGCTATTTTTATACCATTACCATATTATTTAAGGAACTCTGATGGCACAGTGGTGAAGGCATTTGGTTGCTAACCAAAAGGTTGGTGGCTCAAGACCTGTAACCGCTCCATGGGAGAAAGATGAGGCAGTCCACTTCCGTAAAGATTTACAGCCCTGGAAACTCTATGGGGCAGTTCTACTCTGCCTTATAGGGTCCCAATGACTTGGAATTGACTGGATGATAATGGGTTTTTGTACAGTATTATGAGAACTAGATATCACTTCTTGAACATCTTGTTTGGCATCATCTCTTTCTGCTTGCCAAAGCCTCATCTCCTCTTTCCCCAATAGCCTCACAGCTCACCATTTATCATTCAAAATTGTTTCAAAACTCTTCTAGCTCCAATTGGTTTAACACATTTTAATTTTTCCTATATGTTAAAAAAAAAAAAAAATACAGTTATCTTAAATAAACAATTGTAATACATCATGTGTGGCCTGACCAGTATGGATTTATTTACTCATTATTTTTTTTTCCTCTTATATGAATCATGTTTGCCCATTTAGCTATTTGAAATCTTTTTATTGTTATAAATATTAAAATTATATATTAGAGTTTTGAATTCTATTCATATTTATCACAAACATTTTCTTGTTCTGCTGCTCCTTTTTAAAGTTTTATTTTATTGTTTTTAATTGTAATGAAGCTTAAAATCCAATATTATAATATATAATAAATTATATATTTATGAGTGACTTTGTCTCTGCAATATTTTCTATTGTTCAAAAATTAGAAAATTGTCATTTCTGTGGAGTTGAGATAAATTTTATGTTGGAATTCCTAGTGTTTTTCCATGGCTTAAAAAATATGTAATACTTTGCTTGGTTCACTTTAGTTTATGGTAAAAAGTACTATACTGCTAATTATACCCAAAATACTTATTAGTTAATGATTACTTTCCCAACGGCTTTATTAAACTTCATTTTTCAGAGGCAGGAGAGTGTAAAGGTTAAGATATATTTCTGTATCCCAACAGTTCAGATTTTATATTAGTTCCAGATCTTAGTAGCTACATGCTCTTGAGCAAGTTACTTAAATTTTCAGCCACTTCATCTCTAATGAAAAGGAGCCCTGGTGACTCAGTGTTTAAAGCACTTGGCTGCTAATCGAAAGGTCAGAGGTTAGAATCTACCAGCTGCTCTGCAGGGGAAAGATGTGACAGTCTGTTTCTGTAAAGATTTACAACCTTGGGAACCCTAAGCGACAGGTCTACTCTTTGTATAGGGTTGCTACGAACTGGAATTGACTCGATGGCAGTAGGTTTTTGTACCATATTCTTTTAAGTCCTACTATTTTCCAGGTAGGAGCTCTAGCATAGTGCCTAAGGCACTTGACTGCTAACCAGAAGGCTGGCAGTTCAAACCCACCAACCACTCCTCGGAAGGAAAATGGGGCAATCTACTCCCGAAGTGATACTGCCTCGGAAACCCAAAGGCTGGTCACTGTAAGTCGGATCCGACTCGACAGCACATAACAACAGCAACGACAATTTTCCAGATATAGACTATTTTAGAATGGTCTTATCTCCCCAATTTTTCTTAGACAATTTGATGTAAAATGTGTATGTGTCACTTGACTGCCTTAACCAAGTAGCAAAGGAGCCCAGTAGGTAGAAGTTAAGGCAAATGGAAAGAGGAAATAAGGAAGAGATTGGACAGTACCATTCCAGTGAAGAGTGCATGTCAGGTGGGCAAGAAGAACGTGATGTGTTCATTGAGAATACAAGCCTTGAGACAGAAGGGCTCTAGATGAGATGGGGAAGAAGGTAGATGAATGAGGTGGTGAGATAAGAAAGCAGAGTCCTTGGATCATGCAAACAATTAAAGTATTCCACTACTACTTAGAAGGATGGAGGTTTGAGTCTACTCAGAGATGTCTCAGAAGAAAGGCTTGACTACTTATTTCAGAAAATAAGCCACTGAAAACCCTACTGTGACACACATGGGGTCACCATGAGTCAGAACTGACTGCATGGTAACTGGTTTGTTGGAGAGTATCAGTGTGAGAAGAAAGAAAAGAGGCAAGAAGGCAGAGGAGAGGTGAACAATTAGCCACATGAAAGAGGACTCCACAGCTCAACCTACCCAGCTCCAGTTACCCCTGTGACTAGAAACAGAGCCAGCTAAATCCCTCAGCACTCAAATAAATAGGCTTTGCTCACATACAGCCAATGATGTGAGCACTAGACATTAAAACATGTATCTCTACATTTAGTGCTAAGCTGTATTCTATTTTGCTTAAGTGTTTCAATGCAAAGTTACTGATTTTTTTTTATTATTATTATTGGCGGGATATGCAAGATCTGTTTCACTTTAAAACTTTGGAACCACTTTTATTGGTGCTTCAAAGTATTTCTCAGTATATATCTACATGAATTTTTTAAATCACTTATATCATTTCAAACCCACCTAGAGCCCCTTGGCCATTATGTCAGCATGCTCAATCATTTTGGCCTTCCTCCACATTTGAGATTATGATTTGTGTTTCCCAATAGATTTCTGCTCAAATTACATCTTGATTCCTAACTTTCGTTTTACATTACCTAAGAGCACATAAATAGTGCTACCTTCAGAGAGGGCAGATAGGTGCTGTATTGGAAAGCTATGCTGGACCTGATCTGTGAGTTAGCCTTAAGGCCGATTTATGCCACTTAAAGTAATCCAGTGTGCTCCTTAGTAAATGAAATCCTTCCATTACCCTCACTCCAGTCCATTTAAATATTTTTCTTTCAGATGCAATTACGTCAGGAGGTGAGCCAAATGGTTTGGGAAAGACAAGGGCAATTCCAACAAAAAGGCTTTTTTGGCTGCTCACCAAAAAGCTGGTTGGTGTTCATAATTCCCAGCCCAATTCTCTTTTCTGCAAGGTTTCCATTTATATAGTATTGTCCATCCTTCTCTCCATTCTGGGAGAATGCTCAGAACTTATGTTGAGCAATGCTCATGTGGTAACCACTGAGAGAAAGTTACCTTAGATCTCTTCATTGCTTAATTTTTTGTTACCAAGAGGGAAAAAAAAAAAAAAATTCTCCATTTGCTTCTTGCCCATAATCCTAAACCAAATCTTTTCACATCACGTGATGCAGTATTGAATCTTGTTAAATACCTTAAACCTCACAGATGTAATTTTAGCTTGAGTGCAAGCTTGCCCTATAATCACAAGTTTGAAATGAAAGATTTGAATATTAATGCAACCAATAAATTTCTAGGTTAAATTGTCAATAAGGCCTTTCTAATGTGCTCAGACAGATGTTTATTCTGTGTTTATTTATGAGAATGCAGCTGAGCCACAGCTTGTGGACTAAATAATTCAATAGAATGCATAGAGAAACCTAACGATTCTATATTCTAAATAACTGTTTTATGAAAAGCTTTTCATTTAACTCTCAAAACTGACTCATAAAATCGACACTTGGATAATGCAATGAAGCTATATTTAAATCCAGAACTCTCCTCACATGCCAGGTTTCAAATCTGCTTCTAAGTAAATGTCCTTTTTGGGCTCATTATGACTATTCTTGTCTTCCCTCAGAACAAACCTATTATGGATGCTCATTTCCCTTCTTCTCTTGATTTCTGGCTGTCAGATTTACACCTCTTCCAATCCATGTTATTTTGGCCTGCAGCAGCAATATCACAGCCAAGGACAAGAAGCCGAAGCCAGGCGAAGTTGCCAGAGAGTACCTAGCAAATGTTTTTCTTATGGAATCCACTCAAGAAATAGCCCAAAATGATATCACAGGTGATGTTTACGATGGGCTACTGGATGTATTATCAATAAATCACTGGTTGAAATCCATGATTATAACAGACCAAATTTGATGAAGTACATAAGAAGGTATAGCCAAATCACACAGACAGGTATACCCCAGTGCCAGCCCAAGGATTTGAGATGAGAGGGGTGAGGCGGTGCTGCTTTTTGGCAAAGTATAAAGGTTTTGCAACAGCAGTCTTGTCATACATGGAGATATTACTGTAGCAATCATCACAACTTCCATGCCCAGGGATGATCTAGTTTAAAATCCTACTGAAAATGAATTAATTTCTTAGCCCAATTTTCCAAAAGGAAGTCCCTTTATTGAAACACAAACCATTCCCTTAAGAGACCCAAAACCAAACTCACTGCTGTTGATTCCAATCTGACACACAGACTCTATAGAGTTGAATGGTTTATAGGGCTTGCAAGCTGTAAATTTTTACAGAAGCAGACTGCCGCATCTCTCTTCCACAGAGCAGTTGGTGGGTTCCAACTGCCAATCTTTCAGTGAGCATCCGAGTGTTTTAACCACTGCACCACCAGAGTTCCTTCCCCCAAGAAAGGAATACCAAAATGCTTCAAAAGACTTTGACTGCCAGAAAGAGATAGACTGAGAAGAACTGAATAACCACCTCAGCATATGTGGAGGAGATAGGGCATTGCATCTGTCTATCTGATGCCTTTCATTAGCGTTAAAGTCTATATGAAAATAATATTTAGTCCTTAGGAAAAATAGACGCTTCAATGCTCTATTGGTTTCATATTCTTGAGGTTCTGGTATTTAAAAACATAAAGTTAACATATTTTACTCAGCTTATAATGAGTAACAAAATATGTCCTATTATATACAACATAAAGTGTGTGTGTGTATGTGCGTGTGTAGAAAGAGAAAGAAAAGAGAGAAAGAGCAATGTGTTTGAACTTATATGTGACATTAATAAGCATAGAAGTCATAGTCCAAAACTCTAAGGCATAACACTAACAAAGGTTAATTTAATTTTTGATTGCTTCAGCAATAGTTAAAAATCCTAACATACATTTTTCAGGGCATGTGTTCTCTAATTCAGCTTTAAACATTTCTGAAAATATGGCCTAATCAAAATATTTCATGTCTCAACAGAACAATAGTAGGTAAAGCCTCATGCTTTACCTGAAATGCGATGAACAAGAAGTAGGGTTCAAGCTGTTGGTTCTAAGCAGTTGAGTCCAAGAAGATAATTTCACAGTGTAGTCAGGAAACAGAATCCCTTTTAATTTAAAAATCTGTATGAACTTGTGGTAATGATGGGCCCAGAGCCCAAACAAGTGGAGTAACATTAAAGTAGAAAATATTATCCAATAAAACCAGATCCTTGTAAGAGAAGCCCACTGGCCTTCTTGGACTTAGCACCTTCAGCTCTTCCACCACAAGACCCAGGCAGCAATCATCTTCACAGAGATCTTTGGGTGCCTCATTCCATTCAGAGTTCAGATAATGACCTGCCCACTTTTTGTTAGAACCTGGCCCAAAAGGTTAGTTTTTGATGTCTTTTACTTTACATTTTGCTTATCAAATTTAGTTTTCTGGTATTAGTTAGAGAAATCATGTCTTTCCAAAGAAGCTCATTCCAAAAATGATTAAAATATACTCTCAAAACTTTTAAAAATAATCTTAAGTTTAGATGGATACTTGTTCTTTCAACTATGAAATAGTTTAAATCTCAATTCCCATAATAATGAATAGCCCTCTTCTTCACATTAATTAGAGAATGAGATACTATGTGTGATCATTGCACATAAGCATTATTAGTGAAGAAAAAAACCCCACAACATACATTTTTTATTGCTACTGTCTTCTTATTTAGAGTTTCAAACTTTAAGACTGAGGTGGGAATTAAGTAATCTTCTTCAACAGAAACGGCTCCAGGGGAAATTTGGAGCAGGAAAATTGACCTTTTCTCAGAAAGATGATGGGAAATGAAAACATCAAACTAAACTATTCAGGTCAAGACAGAAAATATGTGGGACTAATATTAAAGGTAATTCTGATTTAGGTGTGAGGAATTGGCAACATCATGGATTAGGTACACAAGAAGTAGAATAGAAGCTGCACCAAAATCAAGTACTCCATGAGTCAGATGCATTGAACGGTTAGATACAAATCAAAGTCCTTCCTTCATGTGCTTGAAATAAGTCCAATATAGGGTCCCACAAGAGAGATGAATACACTGTACATAACCTTCCACATTTATTCACTCACTCATTCATTGTCCATGCATAGCTTTATTTGCTAAATACCTTCTGTATGCTGAGCTTTGTATTGTATGCTTCTGGTACAGCAATAAATACAAGGTAGCTTTCTTCTTTAACAATTTAGTTCAGGAATCATATAAGCCATTAATTGTAGTACACTGAAGTGACAAAATTAAAAGAGTGATAAAGCAGGAAAGAAGAAGATCCCTTGATTCCAGGTGAGGACATGAACGTGATGTTTGAGTCAAGTCTTAAAGACTGAATTGGGTGAGGTGGGATTTCAAAAAGTACTGGCACGTGCGCATGAGAGACCATGATTGTGATATGAATGATCATATCATTCAACAGGCCGCAGCATGGGATAGACCAGGGTGTAGTGAGGGACACAGCTGCAGAAATGACAATTCCATAAAAAAGTATTTCTATTCCCTTCTAAGTGTCTTTCATTTGGTGCTAAAAGTAATGATGAGCTCAAATAATATTTTAGTAAAGCAGTGGCATGATATATAACTTTTTTTGTAATTTTTCATTCTTTGGTGTTTTTACTTTTTCATTGTTTAATATTTTAATTTTAATTTACTTTATATTATAATATTGTAGTACAATATCAAGGGGTTACCATGAGCTGGAATCAACTCAATCACAACTAACGTAAACGACATAATATTAATGGTTACATAATAATATATAATGCAACAACAACGCACTGCCATGGAGTTGGATGTGACTCATAGTGACCCCTCCTTGGATTTCTGAGGTGGTATCACTACAGAAGTAGATTGACCAACCTTCCTTCCAAGGAGTGGCTGGTGAGTTTGAACCACCAGTCTTCTGGTTAGCAGTTAAATGCCACCAGAGCTCCCAATATACAATATAATATAAAACTTTAAAATATTTGAGTAGATAGTTTTTCATATTTTTTCAAAAATCAAAATAGTTAAAAAAAGAAAAAAAAAAAAAAAAAACACAAAGAATACAATGAATTAGGGATATCCATCCCTGACCATATTTCCTAAACATGACCATCAAGCCAATATCCAGTTTTATTAGTTGCTTGCATAAACAAATAAATGTAAATATATATTTTATTTCCCATTTTTCTTACATAAAACATTACATACACTCTACATGGTTCTGCACCTTGCTTTATTTTTTTAACTTAATAATGTATCTTGGAGATTTTTAAATATCAATATGTAAATATGTAGAAAGATTCCTCATTCTTCTAAAACTGCCTAGCATTTATGAAAGAATTGTGTTGGGAAAACTTTTCTAAACCTTGCCCTATGTATCTCTTTTATATCCTTTTTCCTACATTAAAGCTATAATCTTAAGAACAGCAATTTCCTGAGTTTATAAAAGAATACTCTCATTGCAATGTCAAAAAAAAAAAAAAAAAGAATTGGGGTAAGTGAAAGTTGCAGAAAACACATGAATTCTGAAAAATAGTTGTTGTTGTTGTTGTGTGCCGTCGAGTCGGACCCAACTCATAGCGACCCCTCCTTGGGTTTCCGAGGCAGTATCACTACGGAAGTAGATTGCCCCATCTTCTTTCTGAGTAGAACTGACAAAATAGTGAAACACCAAAGGACATAGTATTAATAAAATTGGGTAATAAATTGTTAATCTGTGATTATGGCCAGGACAATTGGTGAAACAGAGTTAGATGATGAAAAATTTACTGAGAGAAGGAACTCACTGGAAGAGTAGTTTGGAATAGAAAAGACTGGAGGAAGATGATGGGTCGCATGGATAACATATCGAGCTCTCTGAGTTGGCTGCATACCCAGATGCAGAAGCATGGGTGAGATTTGTGGGCAGTGAGAGATGTCCTTTCACATGAGGCCCCTATGTCCCTTGGGACACGTAAGCTCTGCATTGGGAAAACTCTCCTAAACTTTGCCCTATGTCTCTGTTATATTCTTTTTGCTATAATAAAGCTATAATCATAAGAACAGCAATTTCCTGAGTTCTGTGAGTCATTGTAGTGAATTATCAAACCTGAGGGGTTAGTGGGAATGCCTGAATTTGTAGCCAATTGGTCAGAAGTAAGGGTGTCCTGGAGACCCTTGAATTTATGGCTAGTATCCTAAAGAGGTAGTAGAAACCCCAAAATTTATAGCCAGCAAGTTAGAGGTAAAAATTTCTGGGGAGCCTGAACTTGAGGCTGGTGTATAAAGTCCTAGAAAGACTTGGAAATCTGGAGGACTGTGCCTCTAACATGTGAGATCTGACCTCATTTGGATGTTTAGGATCAGAAGAAGGAGAACTGCATTTGCATGATGGTATCAAAGAAGGTGTTTAGAATTGTGGCAGAAGACACAATTCATAGGTACCACAGAAATTTTTCTCATATTGCCAAATCCCCACTCTCAAACCCACTTCCAGGGTTCCATACCTGGTCTGCTCTCCTGAGCAAGGAGTGCACCCATGATCTACTGCACATTTCAGTAGGCCCAACCTGTGGACAAGGGGTGACTGTGTATGAGGCATGTTGAAGAAGCTTGGAAAGGTGAGTTGGGATATACACTCATATGTGCTTAAGGCTCCTCATGGTGTGAATGGGATCTGGAGACTGGTTGAGAAAGCTGACAGCTCTCTTCACACCACCACATCACCCAAAGAGTCTGAGCATTGTAAATTCCAACTAGCCTACCAGGACATCGTGAATGTAGATCTGACAAGTTGTAAGAGCAGTGTGTTAGCTTGATTTGTAACTTGTAAACATTGAGACATATGGCATACGAGCCTCCATTTATATTCTTGAGCTGGCACCACAAAGTTTATGGGCAGACCTGGGACTGATAGGAGGAAGCTAGGACAGTGGCAGGCAATGAGGAAGGGTGCAGTAAGACTTAGGAAAAGAAACATTTTCAAACAAATTTGAGGCATGTATCAGTCAACAGCACATATTGTCCTTCCTATAATCACAATCCTGTGTTAACTTCTTTATCCTTATCCCCCTTGAGGTTACAAATGAATAAAGTGAGACATTCATTCAACATATTTATTAAGTAATTACCTTGTGTCAGGAACTCTACAAGGCACTTGGTGAGCAAGTCAGATATGATCCCTGTCTTCATGTAGCTCGGCATCAACATTCACTCTTAATGCCATTATCATGCACACTACCTCACTGAAATCCCAGTTAAAACATGCTCATTTCCTCCATCCTGGGCCAGCCCCAGAGGAGATTTTCACCTGCCTTTCGCCTTCCTGCCTTCTTTTCCAAATCAGCATTCCCTACCACCACTGGCCATGCACCAATGAGAGAACTTAGGGACTAGTGATGTCTACTACCATCACCTCTTAAAAAAAATATGTGAGTTATGGATGAGAGTAATATAAGGGAAAAATAAATTCAGCTGTGCCTTAAAAAAATAAAACAGAAACATAGGCTCAAAAAAAAAAAAACCTTTGTTTTCATTTATTTTACACATGTAAGAATGTGAGAGGACTTATTTCCAGGTTTCACTGTGGCAAACACCACACCAAATGGTCAGAACAAGGCCAGCATCACAGGCTTGTAGCCTATACCGTCATATAACACCCAGAACTTGGAAGAAACCTATGCTGGATTTAAAGCTCTGGGGTTGTCTCCTTAAGTTTTGTAATAATTTTTTAACAAGATCCTTACATTTTCATTTTTGCACCAAGCCCTGCAAATTACATAGCCAGTTTTGAGTCAAGAGAGTTTTGTGGCT
>NW_006921799.1:3430889-3446045 GCF_000298275.1 Orycteropus afer afer
CACAAGCCACTCCTTGGAAGGAAGGTTGGGCAATATACTTCTGTAGTGATATTGCCTCAGAAACCCAAGGAGGGGTTGCTATGAGTTGGATCAGACTCAGTGACAGTGAGTTTTTGTTTTGTTTTGTGTCATGTTCCTCATGCAACTGGGTGAAGGGCTCATGAATAGTAGAGTTCCAGACTTACCAAATAAAAATACAGGTTGCCTGATTTACTATAAGTCCCAAATATTGCATGGGTTATATTTAAACTAAAAAAAAAAAAAAAAGTGCTGTTTGTCTGCAGTTCAAATTTAACTGAGCATCTTTCCATTTTATCTGGCAAGACTTCTTATTGGGTAGAGGTAGGAGTAACCATATACCAATTATTGTCAAGTTGACTCCAATCCATGGTGACCCCCTGTGTGCCAGTGTGGAACTGTGCTCCATGGGGTTTTCAATGGCTGATTTTTTGGAAGTAGATTGACAGGCCATTCTTTCAAGGCATCTCTAGGTAGACTTGAACCTCCAAACTTTTGATTAGCAGTCGAGAATGCTATTTGTACCATGAATAACCATATTATTCCAGTGTAATTGCTAATACATAGCCTTTCCCTCAGGAGCTCTGGTAGCGTAGTGCCTAAGGCACTTGACTGCTAACCAGAAGGCTGGGGTTCAAACCCACAAGCCACTCCTTGGAAGGAAGGTTGGGCAATCTACTTCCATAGTGATACTGCCTCGGCAACCCAAGGAGGGGTCACTATGAGTCGGGTCCGACTCCAGGCACATAACAACAACAACAACAACAGCCTTTCACTTATCAAATTGTCTGTAAAATAAACCTTACTTTGTCTATTAGTTGGTAAAATAAACCTTATGGTCACTGTAGTTAACAGACCTAAAAAGAACTGGGACATATAAGGACAATTTTGTTATCCAAAGTATTTGGAGAATGCTTGTCAAAGGCTGAAATTCATGTATTCTTAGCTTTTAGAGAAATAGACAACATTGAAAGACTCAGGAAGGCAGAAGGAGAAAAGGTGGGTGGGTTGCATGTGGGCTGAGTCAAAGAGTCTTATGAGACTCATGCACTTCCTGGATTTAGGCATTTTAAAAATTCTTTTCAATGTGGAATTAGACCAAAAAGGAAAAAAAAAAAAAAAAAAACCTAATAGATCACGCCTAATTCCTCACAGATAAGTCTTGATGAGGCTTTCTTTGAAGGCAAAAATTCAAGAAACAGAGGAGAATGTGGAAATCATGGAAGCATCTCAAACAAGCTGAATTTTGGAGTTTGCCATATCTTTGCTGTGGAATTTTCAAGTTTATTTTTTAGACAAAATCTAATGCTTATTTTAATTTCAAGGTGGGATCTACAGAAGTAGATTGCCCAATTTTCCTGAGAAATGGCTGGTGGATTTGAACCACCAGCCTTCTGGTTAGCAGTCAAATGCCTTAGGCACTGCACCCCCAGAGCTCCCATTTATACGATTTTAGCTTTAGTTTGTAAAATCATCTGAATGTGACTCAATGGTGGTTGTTAATAAATATAAACTCATAGACCCCAACAGGTTTTTGTTTGTTTGTTTTTTTGTTTCATTGTTGTTAGATGTTGTCATGTCAATCCTGACTCATAAAACTGCATGTGACAAAGTAAAATTGTCTCATGTGGTTTTCTTGGCTGTCATCTTAATAGTAACAGATCACCAGGTCTTTCTCTTGTAGAGCAACTGGGTAGGTTCAAACTGCCAACAGTTTGCTTAGGAGCTGAGTGCTGAACCAATGTGCCACCATGGTTCCTCTGATTATACCTCTACTACTTTCTGAAGCTGAAAAAAATGAAGGAAATAACCAAGTCTTGAGTTGCAATATTGAATTCTGTGGGCAAAATATTGAACAACACAGGAAGCATCAAAAGAAGAAGGAAGGAATACAGCTACTGTATCAAATATAATTGGTTGACATTCAACCATTTCAGTGGGTAGCATGTGATCAAAAACCATGGTATTGAAGGAAAAAGTCCAAGCTGTGCTGAAGGCATTGGTCAAAACCAAGTCCCCAGGAATTTATAGAATACCAATTGAAAAGTTTCAACAAGAGGATGCAGCACTGGAGGTGCTCACTCATCTATGCCAAGAAATTTGGAAGACAGTTTCCTTGTCAATTGACTGGAAGGGATCTATATTTGTGCCCATTCCAAAGAAAGGTAATCCAACAGAATTTGGAAATTATAGAACAATATTATTAATATCACCTGAAAGTAAAGTTTTACTGAAGATAATTCAAAAATGATTGCAACAGTACATTGACAGGGAAATGTCAGAAAGTCAAGCTGGATTCAGAAGAGGACATGGAACAAGGGATACCATTGCTGATGATAGCACAGAATACCAGAAAGATGTTTATCTGTGTTTTATTGTCTATGAAAAGGTATTCAACAATGTGAATCATAACAAACTATGGACAACATTGCAAAGAATGGGAATTCCAGAACACTTAATTATATTCTTGCAAGACTTGTACATATATCAAGTGGTAATTATTCATACAGAACCAGGGGATACTGAATAGTTTAAAATCAGGAAAGGTGTGCATCAGGATTGTATTCTTTCACCATACTTATTCAATCTGTGTGCTAACCAAATAATCTGAGAACCTACATTATATGAAGAAAAACACAGCATAAGGATTGGAGGAAGACTCATTAACAACCTGCAATATGTAGATGACACAACCTTGCTTGCTGAAAGTGAAGATGACCAGAAGCACTTCCTGATGAAGATCAAAGTTTACAGCTTTCAGTATAGATTATATCTCAACATAAAGAAAGCAAAAATCCTCACAAAAGGACCAATAAGCAACATCACGATAAATGGAGAAAATATTGAAGTTGTCACAGATTTCATATTACTTGTTTTCATAATCAACAGCCATGGAGGCAGCAGTCAAGAAATCAGACCATGTATTGCACAGGGCAAATCTGCTGCAAAAGATCTCTTTCAGTGTTGAAGAGCAAAGATATTTCTTTGAAGACTATGGTGCACTGACACAAGCCATAGTATTTTCAATAATCTCATATTCAAGTGAAAGTTGGACAATGAATAAGGAAAACAAAAGAAGAATCGATGCCTTTGAATTGATGTTGGTGAAGAATATTGAATATGCCATGGACTGTCAGAAGAATGAGAAAATCTGTCTTGAAAGAAGTACAACCAGAATGCCACTTAGAAGTGAAGATGGTGAGACCTCCTGTCAAGTATTTGGTCATGTTATCAGGTGGGACCAGTCCCTGGAGAAAGACCTCATGCTTGGTAAAGTAGGGGGTCAGTGAAGAAGAGGAAGACCCTCAATGAGATGGAGTGACACAGTGGCTGCAACTATGGGTTCACATATACCAACAATTGTGATGGTGCAGTATGTGATGGTGTTTTTCTCTGTTATACATTATAATATACTAACCATAGGAAGGAAGATGGGGCAATCTACTTCCGTAGTGATACTGCCTCGGAAACCCAAGGAGGGGTTGCTATGAGTCTGATCCGACTCCATGGCAGTGAGTTTATTTTTTTTTTTTTAAATAATAACAATAATACTTTTCTTTGCTCTCCTAAGGAGATCTGGTGGCATAGTGCCTAAGGCATTTGACTGCTAACCAGAAGGCTGGCAGTTCAAACCCATCAGCAACTCCTTGGAAGAAAGATCGAGCAATCTACTTCCCTAGTGATACTGCCTCAGAAACACAAGGAGGAGTCACTATGAGTGGGATCTGTCTCACAATAGTAAGTTTGGTTTTGGTTTTGGTCTGCTCTCCTAAAATTTCCAAATTTCTAAAAGAAATTCAGCAGATTTTAAATTTTTTTTCCTTTAGTCTTGGCATTCTTTCTTCTTTATTGGTTTTGGTGACACCCATTCATCTTGATCTCCAATTTTCCTAATTTCTGTCTTCTCTCTTCTTATCTGGCTCCACCTGCCCTCACTATATGTAAATGTAGGCAATCCACAAGTTATGTCTTGGATGTTTATTTGTTTTCTTTTTTTCTGTGCTTCCCTTTGCAATTTCATCTCTTCTCATAACTTCAATTACTGGTGTGCTAGAGCTGATTTGTATCAGATCCTGAGAGCTGATTGTTAGCATCTCTTCCCAAATCCACATTCAGTGGCCTTATATGGAAGTAGAAAACTAGCAAATGTTATAAATCCAGGCTCTCCATCTCCAACTCCCACTTTGAGATCCAACTGCTCAACATTTAGCAGCATGCCTCTGCCTATATCCAATATTCAAGACATTTTACTATCTGGTTCTAATCTACCCTGAAGCCTGATCACCTCACTAGTGCCTTTTTTGTGTCTTGTACTCTAATCAAATGAGACTGCTCTGTGTGTTTCATGCTATATTTTTCATTGCTCACAATGGTGTCTTCCCGTTTGCCCCAGCCTTGCCCTTCTGAACTTCCATCCCAATTTTAGAAATCACACTTCAGGCATTTTTCATATTCTGACTTGTATCACAGTTATCTGTATAAGTTTTGTTTCTCCATTACAAAGTTAAAAAGTTAATCAAGACATGAGCCAAGATTTCAGGGTTTTTTTTTTTTTTTTTTTTTTTTTTTTTTGGTCTATTTATTATTTGTTTTAATACAATGTCATCTATCCTATTACATCTAACCCACTAACTTTAACAGTTAACATACAAAATACCAAAAAAAAAAATCAAATAAAATAATAACAGCCAAACACAAACTCACTGTCATCAACTTGATGCTGACTCATAGTGACCCCCATTGGGTTTCCAAGGCTATAAATCTTTACAGGAGCAAACTGCCCAGAGCAGCTGGTGGGTTCGAGCTGCCAACTTTTTGGTTAGCAGCCAAATGCCTTAACCACTACAGGTTTCTCAAATAATTGGGTTTATTCAAATGGAATAGAATTCAGACCTTGCAGAGTGTCTTTATGAGGAGCCATGGTGGCACAAATGGTTAAGTACATCATTGCTAACTGCAAGGTTTGGGGTCCAAACCCACTCAGCTACTGCAGAAAAACACTTGGTGATCTGCTTCCATAATGACTACAGAAAACTTATGGGATCCTTCTACTCTATCACATCTGTCACTATGAGTCAGAATTGACTCGATGGCACTGGCACCTAATGACAACAAGAGTGTCTTCATAAGATAAGAAAATTATTTGGCTTAGAACAATTGACTTTGAATCCCATCAATTGCGTAAGTCTTTGTGAGAGATGCCAACATATTCTAATAAAACTATGACTTGGTTTTATTGAGAGCCAGAGTTTTTTTTTTTTTAATGTAAATGACAATAGAAAAATCATTTTAAACTGCAAATATGAGAAGTTATTACTTACTCATTGTAGATCATAGCTAACATATTACATTGAAATGGCTTCAACAAATATGGAGTCCTTCCTCTATCTGAAACACAATGTGATGTGCTACACCTCATAAAATACTTTGAATTGCCAGAAAATAGAATCCCTTCCTCAATTTTTGTGTGCTAATGGCACTGAAAACAAAGAGGGTGATTCATGTAAAGTAATCCATATTAAAATTTAAAATGCATTAAAATTAAATAAAGGGCATACTGCAAGAGCACATATAATTTACATTTGGGTAATGAGAGAATAGATACTTCCTTTTCAGAATTTTCCCTTCATGTGCTAGGAGAGATGTCAACTACTGATGTCTTCAACTTATAAATGTAGTGCCGTCATAGAAACAGAATTTTAAAATCCAATTTGCCTGGCCTCTTTCTCTCAGAAAAAAAGAAAAAGTCTCTATTATTTGCCTCTTTCTCTGTTTCCTGAGAGCTTCCCCCATTTAATTTTACTGGCACTCATAGTGTTTGAGGTGTGTGTGTGTATGTGTGTGTGTGTGTGCGTGTTTGAGCTAGGAAGTATGATGTGGTAATTCTTGAACTGTTACACTCATCTATCACACATACACAAAAAGAGGACTGCATTAAGATGTGAAATATCCCACAAAGTCAATGAGGTCAAACCTAGTTCCATGGAAGTGACTTGTGCTACTAAACACTGGAAACTTAGAATTTCTTACAAGCTGAGATATTCACACTGTTTGGAAAGCAGCTATAAGTCTGAGCTTTGTATTTCCACTGGCTTCTTGGACCAGACTATTATATTACAGTCCCAGTTCAGGTGGCAGAATGCAGGAGACAGCATTAAGAGGAAATTTATTCTACAATTTCTCACCAGGACATGACTCTGCTATGTAATTATTATACCTCTGAGAAAATCTTGGATCTTGATAATTCTTCAGGAAAGGGAGATGAGTGGAACAACAATGCTCTTCCATGCTTATGACGCTCAGATAAATTGGCATCATTGGAGTGTGCCTGACTTGCTTTGGGAAAGAACATCAAACCTAGCTGAATTTGTTGTTGTTAATTGGTGTCAAGTTGATTCCGACTCACAGTGACCCATGTGTGCAAAGTAGAACTACTCCTCTCAGAAAGGAACCCTGGTGGCTTAGTGGTTAAGCATTCAGCTGCTAATCAAAGGTCTGTGTTTTGAACTCACCAGCCACTCCACAAGAGGAAGATGTTGCAGTGTGCTTCTGTAAAGATTTATAGCCTTAGAAACCCCATAGGTCAATTCTACTATGCCCTGTAGGGTAACTAGGAACCAGAATCAATATGGGTTTGTTTTTGGGTTTTTAACCTTTCAGAAGCAGATCACCAGGCCTGTCCTGCAAGGCCCCTCTGGGACAAATGTTCAAATTACCAAGTTCTTAAGTACTTCCACCATCCAGGAACTCCAGTTGTTCATCCCACCTAGAAACACCTTAGCTGAAGTGAATCCCTGGAAAAAACCAAACCAGTTGTCATTGAGTCAATTCTAATTCATGCCAACCCCATAAATGTCAGAGAAGAACTGTGCTCCACAGGGTTTTCAATGACTAGCCTTTCAGAAGACTGAAAAGCATTTCTTGTGAGGTGCCGCTGAGTGGTCTTCAACACCAGCATTTCAGTTAGCGACCAAGTGCTTAACTGTTTGTACCAGCCTTTCCCAGATCCCAGCTGCAGTGTGATGAATTACTTTCATATGACATTTCTAGTCATGGTCTTCTAACCACCCCCAAGATTGTGTCCACTGGGACAAAATCTTACAGGGAATTGGTCAGTTTATCGTGCAAATTGAATGACTAGCAGTCCGTTTGTGGTCCTAATAGGAAGGTCATGCCTTGAAATTGACAGAGTTTGCTTATTTAAGGGTCAGTCTCACAGAGGTTCAGGGGTACCACATGGCCACCATGAAGATTATGGAGTGGAACACATCCTTTGCACCCTGGGTCCCTACTCTGAGAACCTCCTAGACCCAGAAGAGAGAGCTATAACACCAAAGACAGAGCAAGATGGTGACAGACAGCAGCAGTGGTGGACTTTCTAGTCCACAGAATGAAGCAGCTGCAGTGAGCTTACTGGCCTACAGAGCAAGATCTGAGTACCTTCAAGCAAGAGACTTGCCAGCAGACCTAAAAGAGCTGTAATTCTTATGCAGGGCAAGCAAGGCCTAAGTGTGCCCTGTGCTGCATGTCTCCCACCCCTTCCCCTGGACAGCCTGGAACAAGTACCATAGCAGCATGAGGACCCCCCAGGCCCAGTCATGGCAGTATATAGCAGCAAAGTCCAATGAAACTCAGCGAGGCTGAGTGAAACTTCCAAAAGCTTTGGTAGTCATGAAGGTTCCCCTACATAGCATGGTGGTAGCAAGAAACATGCAAAGACAGCATCTGATATCTGATATGAATCACGATGCACCTGCTAAGTATCATAATAAACCATTGTCATCAAGTTAATTTTGACTGATAGTGACTCTACAAGACAGAGCAGAACTGCCCTATAGAGTTCCCAAAGTTTCATCTTTGTGGAAGCAGACTGCTTCATCTTTCTCCCACAGAGTGGCTGGTGGGTTCAAACTGCTAATCTTTCGATTAGCAGTCAACTGCATATCTGCACCACCAAGGCTCCTTTTGATGTAAGAAGGGACATGAGTAATTTGGGGAAGGGTAAATGTTTCCTCGTTGAGAATCTGTTGTTACTGTTTGCTTTCTATAAATAATAATAATAGCTTTCACTTTGCCAACACTTGTAAGTATCTCATGTGCTTGGCTTAATCACATGCATAGATTGGTTGATGCCAATAGGTGTCTTTCTCTCATTCCTAGCAGTCTTATGGCTGCTTGGAAGTTTGAGTATGTGCAGTGCAGACAGACAGACAAACACTAGGCATGTCAGGTCTGTACAGTTTTCCATCAGCCTGAGAGTAGCTTCAAAACTCTACTTTGGGAAGATGACCATGCCAGTGCCATAGCCACCCACACACTACTTTTGGACAAATGTTAAATGGTGCCCTCTGGGCAAATGTAGCCTCATTTCAGGTACATGGCTCAATGAACACAGTGCATGCTGGATTTTAGCCCCACCCAACTACTTTCTCCTCTGGGCACCCTTAGGCAGGGCATGACCTACATATACAGTCTCCCTGATGTTGTCGTTAGTTGCCATTGGCTTGATTCCAACTCCTGGCAACACCAAGTGGGCAGAATAGAACTTCTCCATAGAGTTTTCAAGTCTGTGACTTTTCAAAAGTAGAGCCTCAGGCCTTTCTCCAGGACCTGTAGCTGGGTTTGAACCACCAACATTTCAGTAAGCAGTCAAGCAATTAACCTTTTAGACTGGCCCTGATGTACATTCTCCATTTGCTGTTCTCATTTTAAATATTGCGGACAAAATATCAACCACTGAGTTTCAAGCTTAATATTTTCAATTTTCAGTAGTACATTGATAACATTCCATTAAGTGAGATCTGCTGATAATAAGCCCCTGATTGCATCCCTGGCTTTCCAGTTTGCCATATCCTGTCTGCTTCAGACACATCATTACCAAGGTTATAAGCAGATGTGTCAAAGATAAAGCCTTAATTTCAGGTGAGTCTTGCAGTGGTTTATCAGTAAGACATGTTGGAAACTTTTTCCATTGTATCAAATTATTTTAAGCCTGTCTTGGGTGACTTCATATTGCAATTCCTACCTGTTCTAATCTTCAAGTCATTAAATAACTTTGAAAAAGATTGTTAGTTAACTCTAACACATTTATAAGGAATTTCCCCTGAGGTCTATGGCTCTTTTTACATATTGTTGTTGTGAGTCAGCCCCCTGAATCATTGCAACCCCACCACAACGGGAATCGAACCATTGTGACCTGGAGGGTTTTCACTGACTGTTTTTCAGAAGTAGATCACCAGGCCTTTCTTCTTATATTGTCTTATTCTGGAAGCTCCACTGAAAAAACCTTTCATCATCACACTAAAACCAAAACCAAACTCACTGCTATTGAGTTGGCTCCAACTCATAGTGACCCCTCCTTGTGTTTCCAAGGCAGTATCACTACAGAAGTAGATTGCCCAACCTTCCTTCCGAGGAGTGGCTGGTGGGTTTGAACCGCCAGCCATCTGGTTAGCAGTCAAATGCCTTAGGCACTATGTCACCAGAGCTAGAAACAGGCAAGCCTCCACTGACAGATTGGTGGTGGCTGTGCATGAGGTAAGGATGTCTGGTGGAGTTAAGGCTGCAACCAAAATGCTGGTGGTTCAAACCCACCAGCCTGTCTGTGGAAGAAAGATGAGATGGTCTGCTTCTGTAAAGATTTAAAGCCTTGGAAACCCAAGGGGGTCACTATGAGATGGGATCAACTCAATGGCAGTGAGTTTTCCTTTTTTTTTTTTTAGCGCTTGAGGTGCACTGGCCAGGAACTAAACTCTGGTCTCCTGCATAGAAGATAAGAATCCTACCACTGAAGCACCTCTGCCCCCTTTTCACACATTAGGTTTAAAAAAGTGAAAGAAAAAAAAAAAAGTTTAACTTAATACCTTAATAGAAATATGTTGCTCTTAAGCTAAGCCACCAACTTAACATGCTACTCACTTCTCTGTTGGAATAGTGTCCTTTGCACTGGCAGACTTGAAGGCACAAGACCCAGAGAAGTTTTTGCAGTATCTTGTTACTGAGAGTGACAAGAAGGAAGAAGGAACTCGGGTATCTTGGACTAGCAAGGGTTAAACAAGCAGCAGAGAATGAAAAAGTAAGATCATGTAATCCTATGCTATGTCTGAGCACCATGCTTGGAAGAGAATAAAACAAAGACCGGTTGCTGTTGAGTCAATTCTGACTCATGGCAATCCCATGTGGGCCACAATCGAACTCTGCTCCATCAGACTGTCATGGCTGTGATCTTTTGGAAGCAGATCTCCAGGTTTTTCTTCTGAAGAGCCTTGGGTTGGTTCGAACCACCCATTTTATGGTTAGCAGCCTAGCACTTAACAGTTTGTACCACAAGATGGCCACTGGAACTGAACAAACCAAACCAAACTCACTGCCATCAAGTTGATTCTGACTCATAGCGACCCACTTTGGGTTTCCAAGGTGGTAAATCTTTATGGAAATAGATTGCCCAGTCTTCATTCTGCACAGTGGCTGGTGGATTTGAACTGCCAACCTTCTGGTTAGCAGTCAAGTGCCATCAGCACTACGCCACCAGATCTTCTTCTGGAACAGAATAGGTGCTCAATAAATGTTTGCTGGGGGTCTGAAACACAATGGCCTTGTGACATGTACCACCATCGAAGGACCTGTTCTTTCAGGGGTGGAAAATCGCCCTAGAGTTTAAGCTCAGTTTTGATCCCATGCCTATATAGACTGAGATGCTTACTTTATTTTACAAATTCTCAAATGGATTATTTTTCTATATTTTAAACATATAGGAATGCCTATAATCACATGTGTATCACTGCATAAGCATATCCTGACAGGTTTTCTAAAAAATGAATAGCTATTTAATTTACAAAGAATGTTGCTATCATTAAAGGACATGTCAGTTCCAATGGATTAGGGCAGATCATCACATTTTATACACTGCCAACATGTAGTGACACTTTCCTCTTCAGGATGAGTTTCATCAAATTGAAGAGCTGGTTTCTGGTTTATAATTCAATCCATTTCACTGACTCACAGAGGGTGGAGTGAAATGACAAAGTCCTTTGGTCCTTCAGTCAGAGTTTTTCATATTACTGGCTGATTATGCATTTATCTTCTTACCACATGAGGCACTATGTAAAATCATGGTCAATAATTACCACCCTACAACTGACTTTTATGGCTTCTAGAAGTGCCCTCACATAAACATGTTGGTTCAGAGGAAACAAAATAAAACACAAGACTGTCATTAAACTGAGAAAGGTTAGGAGTAAAGAGGGAGAAAATACCATGGCCGTGCCAGCTCGAATCCTGCCCAAAAGAACGTTCCAATAGCGAGCAACTGTTCACCTGAAGATATATTATATAGCAGCTACAATTACTGCCTGTCATAAAGAGATGCAAAAAACTAGTCAGACACAGCATAACAAAGCTTACATTGTACATACAGGTATAGAGAAATATAAATACAAAAAACAAGACGCTATCCCTGTTGAAAAATAGTAAACCCTCAGTGTTGCCAACTTTCTAAACTGGGTGATTTAAGTTTAGACTTAAGTCTTCCTCCCTCTGCTCACACTTCTACTATTTTCTGGAGTTAGTGGTCTCCTAGACTTTTGACCAAGCAGGTTCATACAGCTGTTGAAATGTGTTAAGGAATTAATTCCCTTTCACAAAGGCTAAAGGGATCCAGATAGCACTGGGGTTGTGTGACTGTTGGGATTCTATAAAGAAGAGGTACACGATTTAAATTCTCTGTAGTGTTTTTTTGTTCTAAATATATGTTCCTTTCTAGTTAAGCTCATTCAAAATATGAACAGTTTAATTTTGTAGAGATTGATAATGCTTGGGTATATGCTCCTAACAAAATAATGAGGCCTCAGTTCTGAAGAAGGTAGAGAATCAGCTATCTTTAACTGGACAAGTCCTCCCTAACCCTCACTCCATTTAAGAAGCTGACAATGTTGCCAACCTACTGCCCATGTATCAGCTTGAGCAAATCCAAATGACAGAGCAATCATGGATAATTGACTTATAGATAATTAAAACTTGATTGGATAGTTATATACAATGAAAAATTGTTACACAAACACACCACAATGAGGCAAAACCTCTCTTTTTCCTGTTCTTACCCTGGGAGTGTGAGAACAGGATGAATGTAATTTCTACCATTACATCCTCCTACCTTGATTATCCTAACTTGAGAATCCTCCTCTACCAAGCTTTGTATTAAAAAGAGATGAAATACTATTAAGATGACAAGTCTGCCACATTCATGTTTTGTTTTGATTTTCCTTAATCCTAAAGAAGGCTCCTTAAGAATTTGGAACCCAATGTCTTGGCAAAGCTATTACGTAAAAATTTACTCACCTTGCACATTGGTTCAAAACAGAATTTCCCAGGCTCTTTTGCTCAGAATATTAGTTCTGAGAGGTTTCAATGGGTCTGCCATGAAATCAAAATTTTCAAACGAAATGTTTGGGGAGCACTGCCTTCTACATACCCTTCCTGGAATTTCTTAATGTACAATCTCCTACCAAAGACTGACGAAAGTACTGGTATAAAGAATTTCTTCTTTGTTGAACCAAGGTTTTTCCAAATTTCTTTGTCATTTAAGCCTTATTTTTTTTTTTTTCTTTTCCCCTGAGGAACACTTCAAGACAGAAACATTTTGTAGAACTTAATGCTAATGAAACATATTTTTGAAAAATAATATTCTATAAAAATAGATAACTCTAGAGGGGGTCACTCTTATCCATATATATGAGAAAAAAAAAATCAACCAAAAAAAAAACGCAAGGTTGTCATAATACATCAGTACTTCATATTGAAAATAACTTGTTACACAACTACCAGGAGACTGAACAAGCCATAATATGGTTATAGTTCTAAAAATAAAATAGATTAATATTAAATATATCTTCTTATACTTTATTTTTAATGGGCACCCATTTTCTCTGTTCTTAAAATGGTAGTAATAATTTTCTTTTTTAAAAACATCATTTGGGTTTTTCACATTGAGTATGAACTGTATTTATTAAATTAAGAAATGGCTATGCTGAATTTAATTTAGAAAGCTGTGAATTATCTACTAAACCAAATTTTCCCCCATTAATTTTTTTTTTTTTTTTTCTGCTAAAGTAGTTCACCTGTGGGCTTTTTCTCTCCCAAATAGGGATATTCTATAAGCTTGTTCTCCTAAAATTTTTTAGAGTTTGGAGTTTTCACAGCATCTCCAACATAAAACATGCTTCTTAATTTAGAATAAGCATGTTTGAAGATGGCTTCATTTATAGCCATTGATAAGTGTCTGCACACCCAAAACATAATATCCTATTGCTGAGACAAAATTTTGGATATGTGTTTACCTTTATCCCAATAACAGAAAATTTTGCTTCCCGAAGATGAGCCTTTTTAAACTCTGTGTATCATTCCCGGTCTATCATATACTTGGGGAGAGCTCCTCCATTCTCTTTCACTCTGCTGTGCTGTTCTGGCCCTTTGCTGCATCCCTTTGATCCCTTTTGCCCTTCTGATTGTTTTTGTTCCTCGGCTCCATTCTCCACTCTCAGGGCTGCTCAGATGAGCCCTCTTTACAAATCATCCCAGTCAGCTCACTCAACTCCAGACCAGAGATAACCTCTCATGCCACTTCTTGGCCCTTCAGTGTTGCGAGTTAAGTTTTCCCTAAATCAGGTCATCTGGATCACAAGCACAGCATTGTTGTTGTTAGGGTGCTGTCAAGATGGCTCTCATTCACAGCAACCCTGGGTACAATGGAATGAAATGCTGCCACATCCTTACAATATTTGCTCTACTGGAGACCATCACCACACCCACTGTGTTAATCCGTATTGTTGAAGGTCTTCCCCTTTTTACTGACCCTCTACTTTACCAAGCATGGTGTCCTTCTCCAGGGATGGGTTCCTTCTGAAAACATGATCTAAGCCAACAACATTAGGAGAAGTAAAAGGCGAAAGCTTTTTTGAAAAAGAGAAAGAATATAAGAGAAGAGAACACTGACTTTTAAAAGGTGATAGAAAACACTTTGAAGAAATAAGGGGCTAGAGCCTAAGGGGCAAAAATACCTGTTCCTGTCTGTCAACTTACTTAATCTTCCTGAGACTCTACCACCAGCTGCCCAGCCACTCAACCAGGCCCAGCCAAGTTGACATACAAATTTAACTACCACGCTCTTAAACATATTTTCAACTAGATGGTTCCTTAGCAACCATCTCTTATTTGGCATCTGCCCACCATATGTATTTTCCCTAGGATTTTGGGGAAAATAACAAAGAAAAACACTAACTCACTTTCCCTTTTCTCATATCACATTTTTACTATTCCCATTAAGGGCTTCCTCTGACAAGAGATCTAAATGCTTTCTTTAGTCCAGCAGTTTTCAAAGGGTAGTCCAAGGGACCTTGAGGGGTCCTCAAGACTTTAAAGGGGTTCTATGAGGTCAAAATTATTTTCATAATAATATTAAGATGTTCATTGTTAACTGCTTTTTCCACTCTTAATTTCTCGTGAATGAGCAGAAGGGTTTTCCATTGTACATTTGGAAACCTACCATAAGTCACTACCAATAGGCATCTCTGACATAGTAAAAAAAACAGTTCTCCAGATTCAGTTAATGTAAGTTTTCAGGCATTGTAATAGTTGATTTTGTATATCCAAATATTTAATTGTTACCACAATCCTGTGAGACATACTATATCACTTTGCCACTGAGTAAACTAAGGTCCCCAAGTCAAACTAAACCTCTTGCTGTCAAATCAGTTCTGACTCATAGAGATCCCCATTGGATTTCTGAGATGGTAAATCCCTATGGAAGGAGATTGCCAAGTCTTGCTTCTGCAGAGTGGCTGGAGGGTTTGAACCACTAATTTTCTGGTTGGCAGTCAGATGTCTTAAGCATTGTGCTACCAGAGCTCCTTAAACTAAGGTCCAGAGAGGTTAATTTATATATTTGTCACCTCCACAGTCCCACACATCCCCATAGCTAGAATTTTAACCTATGTCTATCACCAATGCTTTTATCTCCACTTTACAGTAATGTTTTCCTGAATAATCATATCATTTTTCTTTTAAGAAAAGGCTAGCAGCTATTTAGGAAACCCCTCTTTAGTTATTCTTTCCCTCTAAATTATGTGATAATGAGTCTTTTTT
>NW_006921799.1:3448585-3471554 GCF_000298275.1 Orycteropus afer afer
TCTCTCCATTGAGGGTAATATTGGCTGTTGGTTTTGCATAAATGCCTTTTATTATGTTGAGGAATGTCCCTTCTACTCCTATTTTGCTGAGAGGATAATGAGTCTTGAAAGTTTTGGTGTAGATAATTGAATGTGATGTTCTATTTGACTGTCAGTAGATATAATAACCTTTTACAACTTTGTATATGAGCCATCAATTAGAATACTATCTTCTTTTGATCAGGAGGTGTTTTTACAAAGTCAGAATTTCCAAGACTAAATGCACCAAAAATATGAGGTCCATTAGTCATGTTGGTTATCTGGCATTTTGGGCAAAAGTGGGGATGTATATGAATGAGGTTTGTTTTATGCTGTCTTTGACATTTTTCAGAAAGAATGGCAGGGACTGTCATTTTCTATTACACTTGTAAATGAAACCAGAGGACAGTGAACAATGGGACCCTGATAAATAAATAAAAGTTTCTAAACCACTGTTTGAGCATCTCAGTAAAATCAAAATATTTCTGTGTTGTATTCACTGGGCTTGTGTTTTGCGTATCAGAGTGCTTCTGTCTTATTGATCATTCATCTAATCAGCCAATATGGGTCAGATGTCTCTAAGACCAAAAATAGACAAACAAATAAAAGGAAAATAAAAAGCTGGTTTACAAAAAAAGAGGGGGGATTTGTAATTCATGACTACATAACACCAACCATTTAATAATCCATTTTTACCTGCTCAGTTGCCTGGCTACCAAGGGCTTTACAGTTGTATCTATTAGGTTGGTAATTAGCCTTTTAATTAGCTTTGTCCATGGAGTTAATTATTCTTTTATGTTAGTTGTGATGGTGGCACCTGTTCTTTGATCACGAGTGCTTCTGTTGACAACAAAGTCTAAGTATAGATATTTTTTATCGGATAACAGAGAAGTCCTCATTCTATGTCATGGTTTCTTTAAATTACAGACATATTTAAAAGGCCTTCTATCATATGAGAAATGCTAATTTAAAAATCTTTTTTTCTAAAAAAAAATGTTCATTTCAGAGTTCAACTGACTGACTGCATTTGAATAACTCACTGTATAACTCACTTCATAAGAAAGTTCACTGGGGCCCATTGTTAGGGATATTATTGACTTAACATTCATTAAGAGACTCATAAAATCTTACTTCCTGCATGTTCAGGGCATAGTGTTTAAGCTGTAAATATGGCAATATGGGTGTAAATATTGGCTTAAAACTCTTCTTTGAGTCATTTATTTCCTTTATCTCACTGCCTCTAAATCGCCATTTTCTTCTGTTTAGCCTGGCCCTTCCCCAGCCTCCAAATGTGCTTTCTGAATCCCCAGTGGCAGTTTTGTTGGGATTCTTCCCAAAGGAGTCAGGGGGCACCGAACTAGGATAATTTTGTTCTCACTCTGTTCCAGACACTCCGTAGTGGCTGAACATGAAGACGGCACTCCACTGGGATGACCTTTGATTCTTGGCAGAGGATAGAGATTTCACTGAGGGAATTCACTCCAGTTGATGGATCTCTAGTGTTTGTCAAGACCTCTATGTAAACAACTATTCAGAGGGTCTTAGTGGAAAAGTCTAGAATAATTGAGTAAGCAAGAAGACCTCTCTACCCCCAAAAAATGTCAGGCTGTATTTTCTTTTAAAGACTCCTCAATTGAAGCTTTCACATAATTTATTGTTTCTTCCCAGCACTTTCTCTTTTCTCTAATACTGGGAGAAATACAAAAGACAAGTCAAATGAATCGAGACATAAATTCATTTTTACAGCTGAATAAGCTGTGTCTTTGGTTGTTTTAGAAGTGAAATAAATGGGAAAATATTTTTGGAGAATAATAAACACACCCAGGTACTTGCTGCTATCTTAAGGCTGGGCTGAGATTGAAGAGGCTCGGTAAGACCACCTGTGTTTCTTGGTACAAGCCCAGCAAAACTTCAGAATTTGTATAGTTGGTTTCAGTCCAGCGACCTGGCTACATTCTTGGATCTCATACTCAATACAAGGCATCAAGATCACTGGAAACTTTAACAAAAACATCAACAACTGGAAGAGCCAGTTAGCTTATGGTTTGACCCCCAGCCTGCACACCCTTCTATCAATCAATTTCTAATCTTCTGGGAAATGAGTTCAGCCTTCAAGGCAGGAGAAGGGACAACCTGAGGGTAGAGCTGCTTGGTTCCCCTTAGGAGATGAAGAATCTACAATCCACCCCAAAGCACACATTTAAATGGTTGTTTTTTAATCTACTTCCACTTGGCTGAATGGCCACCTCCATAATAACTCTAACAGCATCAAAGAAACAGCAGCACATTCTGAGGCATTCCAGAGTGGAATCCAATAAAAGAAACATAACTCAAAACTAGTTCAGAAGTAATTAATAAATTGCTACTCAGGAGCAGTTCCTCAAGGAAGCTTACTCTTGAGCCCAATAATCTAAGACACATCCTGAAAACAGTAGCTGAGGAAGAAGGAAAAAGATAAATCTTATTTTCCACTTGTCCCTTTGGAATACTTCAAAATAATTTGAATACCTTCTAAAGTAGCTGTTTTGGATGTTTTCACTCAAGTTCCAAAGATCTGTTTAATTTAACTACCTTTAGCTAAAGAAGATGGTTAAATGGCCATTTCAACTTTAACAATTGGGAGAGTGAGCTACAGGTGTTGTTGTTAGGTGCCATCAAGTGGGTTCCAAGTCATAGGGGCCCTGTGGGCAACAGAATGAAACACTGCCCAGGCCTGCACCATCCTCACAATCATTGCTGTGCTTGAGCCCACTGCTGTAGCCACTGTGTCAGTTCATTGGGCCAGGCAGTCTAGGTCCTATTATCCAGTTCTCCAGTAGCCATCTGTGTGAAAATGAAAAGATAGTATAATATTCTGATTTCTAACAGTGGGTTTCATGAACACACAGGGTTAATAGGCATTGTGTGAAAGAAAAAAAAAGATTTTATCTTTTTCATGTTTCAGAAATACTGTATTAAACAAAATCAAATGAATTTTTACAATAAGAATTCTCAAATCTTTTAATATACTATTCACCATTCTAAACTGGGGTATGGAGATAGGGGCAGAGGAGGTACTGTCGAATAGGGCAGTATACAAAATTATGTGCCCATAAGACTCTTGTTCATAGAACTTCATGGGAGTAGTGTAATCTTTAAGGTTACTTCCAGCTCTAAAATTCCATTTTCCTATCTGAAGTAGCTAATTGAAAATTGGCATTTGTACAAAGGTCATCGTCACAGCGTTTATTAATCATCACTGAATGATGTACCTCACAGGTGGATGTGTGGGAACAGGGAACAGAGCAAGTACATATAAAACCCTATCTCAGTGGGAAGATTTTCCTATTCTCTGCTATTCTCCTAAGCCTTATGAGAATTGATCTCCCTTGTGTTCATATCTGTGGTCAGAGAGATAAGGTCCCAGACTCATCATAATGTAAACTGGTATTACTCATTATTGGTATTACTCATTGCACCCTGCTATTCTCCTTTCTTTTTCTTTGGGGCAAATTAGGGTCTAAGTACTAAACCAGGTCTTTTTATCTACTTAGCATTGTATCCCTCTCCAGAAAATAAAATAACTTTCTCCTTTAAAATATTTTAAATCAATCGCCTCAGTTAGAGCACTATACTTTAACTAGAATATTTCCCCCTATTGAATATTCATGTATGACTGATCCATGCTCAGTATTGAATTTTGTAAGTCTCTTTCTCTTTGTGTGATTATAATTTAGACATCACAGGGGAGGAAAGCAAAAATGATGCTAAATGTGAAGTAATTGAGTTATTTTTCTAGTGATAATTTTGTTAGCATGTTTTCTTATCATGATCATCTTCTCCCAAATTGTGAAAGATACCAAAATGATCCATGCTTGCCTTATATATATGATAAAGAACAAAAAGTTCATTAAATTTTTAAAATAAATGTAATATTTTAATTATAAGTAAAGTATAACATTTTCCTTGTCAACAATTATTCATCTATTTCATTTTAATTATAAGATTCAAAAAAGAAAAGGAAACCACTGCCATCAAGTCAATTCCAACTCACAGCAACTCCCGTTGGGTTTCCAAGGCTGTATGTAAATCTTTACAGTAGTGGATTACCTATCTTCCTCCCACAGAGAAGCTGGTGGGTTTGGACTGCCAACCTTTTGGTTAGCAACCAAATGCCTTACCCACCAAGCCACCAAAGAGTCACATAATTTACTTAAAGTGTGAAAGCCAAGAAAATGCTCCTTTCGAATTCCCTACTGCATAGAGTATAATTGACTGGTAGCTTCAGCTGCTGCTCTCTGAGCCCACCACTGAATTTGAACACAGACCACACTTTCTATGCGCATTCCTGAGAGGCAGAGGACTTCTCTGCTAGACAATTTTGACATGAGGGCTATCAACTGTACCAAAACTTTCTTAAAACTACACGACTAACTAAGATTATTCCACCAAAACTTCCTTTCTTCCTTCTCATTTTCATAAGGGTGACACTTGTACTCATGTTCTGATGGTTTTCCTTCATTCTCCCTCATAGGCATTTACCCTAATACATCTTTTCCATCATTGACCTGATCTTGGCTTCTGTTTCTCTGGGGACCTTGGCTAACATGAACCAATTCCCTATTACTGGACATTTAGGTGGTTTCATGTTTCTTTGTTTTTGTTTATTTATAATAAATGGGATTGCAATGAATTTTCTTATAAAATCTGAAGCATGGCCATTGCTAATTAATTCCTTAGCATGAAATTAAAATTGAAATTGCTAAGCTACATGGAAAATGTGCTTTTAAGGCCTTTGATGCACACTAGAAAACTGCCCTCCAGAAGTTCTTTCAATTTATGCAACAAAAAACAAAGAACTTTTTTGGGGGGTTATTTCTTAGTGATTTGTACAAGAGTTTTACATATGAAAGGCAATAAACTTAATAAAATGCTTTTAAATGACCAGTTATTGATATAATAATAATCAATCCCAAGACAGTTGATGTTACTAAATAAAATTTCACCTAGTGTAATAAAACTTAACCCTCCCCTACATTTATAGACACACACACAAACTCAACATATCTAGAAAATCATTATACATGGTATTATTACATTGAGTAAGTAAGAAAGAAAAATGCAAAAAAAAAAAAAGCAACGAGAAATTTATCTCTGGAAGAATTTCTATGGAACCAGCAATACTAAGGAGCAGCTTGACTTTGTATTGCTGGTAAATCATCTTGGTGAGAAGCTAACAGAATCTGGCCAGAGATAGCAGAGGAATTTTGTGTGGGCATGTGCATTAGTTTACTTTCCAAAATAATCCCATCTGGATGCATGAGAAATGTTCTATCTGTTTCAGCTCATTAGGAGACAAAAATCAAGCAAACACACTCATGGATTTAACATGCTGGATCTGCAAGAATGACTCACCCATTTCAATTTGTTCCACCACGTTTGGCTTTGGAAGGTGACCCACTAACAGTTTCTAAGTTGTCCATTAATTTATAGGTTAGAAAACCATGACATCCTATTGAACATCTCTAAATCAGGCACCCACATCAGTTAGTGGGAGGGAATGAATGAATTGCTTTAAGCTCAACTCTAACTTATTTTATTTGATTTCTCAGCCTTTGGAGTCAAGGAGACAAATTCACTAATTTTAAGTAAAATGACCTTGTAAAAAACATATTTTATAGAACAATTAGCTTTCTGTACTTTGAGTCTCAACTCAAAAATTGGCTCCACTAATGTGCTTTAAGTAAATAGTGCAGAATTTGCATGATTTTTTCACATAAACAATGCTTATTTCCTGTTCATTTCTACAGACAACTGCTGACCAACTATTGTATTCCCAAGTTAATAACAAAAATCCTATTAAGCTCATAATGGACTATACATAAACTGTGAAGAGTTACAAAGAAGCCCTGGATCCTTACCCTTAGGGTCTCCCTGGCTAGTGGAAAACAGAAATGAAAATATTGCAAAATCATTTAGGTCCATTTAAAACCTCCAGAAGTATCAACTTACTTTTAAGGGGCACTAATAGAGGGAGCTTAACATTTGCATTACTAATTTGAGCAAAGCAAAGGAAATAAAACCAGGAGCCTGTTAGAAAAACCAGTGAAACATGCAGACTTTTACAATGCTACATATTCACTTTCCCAGAAATATGCATGTTATTTAACTTTCAGTATATCTCCTGAAGCAATAATCTATAAAGATGAGTGTGTTAATATCTTTACAACAGATTCCCCCATTAACAACAACAACAACAACTACATCATTAGCATAGAGAGGTGTGTGCTGTGTGTGTGTGTGTACATGTGTTGTCATTTTAATTGTGTGGTGTATACTGCTATCTGGACTCCTTTTAGTACTGGGACAATGACATTAGCAACTTCATTTTAAATCAATTTTGTAAAAGAAAGCTGTAAGCAAAACCACTCACAATAGCACAGAGAATGCAAAAGATAAAGCTAATAAGCATGTATCTCCATACAATCAAGCCATTTATACTGAGATTTTTCAGAATCAAAAGATTCAACACAATGGTTTCTCTATTTAAATTATGGCAACAGAAATGTATTTTGTTTTATCAAAGCCCAAGAAACTGGACAAGTCATGGGGAAATGTAGGGCTATAACTGCCGGCTTTAGGAGCTTTGATAGCATAGTGCCAGAAGGCTGGTGGTTCAAACCCACTGGCCACTTGGAAGGAAAGTTAGAAAATCTACTTCCGAAGTGATACCACCTCAGAAATCCAAGGAGGAGTAGCTATGTGTCAGATCCGACTCGATGGCAGTGAGTTTGGTTTTGGTATTCTCAAACTGATTGTTTCAAGGTACAAAGTTATCATACTTGTACTTATTCCAAAAATGGGTTTATTTCAGGAGAAGGAAAACTACCTATGGGTGATAGGCAGAATAATGTCCCCTCAAAGATGTCTATGTCCAAATAGCTAGACCCTGTGGGTTTAAGTTTGCAATGAAATTAAGGTTGTTAATCAGTTGACCTTAATATAAAGAGATTATGCTGGATTATCCAGGTGAGCCCAATATAATCATCAGAATCAAAATTCAAGCCAGTTGCCATCTAGCCAATTTCAACTCTTGGCAACCCTACATGTTTCAGAGTGGAACCATGTTCCATGAGGTTTTCGGTGACTGTGACCTTTCAGAAGTAGATAACCAGGACTTTCTTCCAAGGTGCCTCTGGATGGATTTGAACGGCCAACCATTTGGTTAGTAGCTGAGCATCTGTTTGTCAAGACTCCTCAATGTAATCACAAGGGTCTTTCAATGGGGAAGAAGGAAAGAAAAAAGAGTCAGAACAAGAAAGATAACATCATGGGAAAGATTTAACTAGCCATTTCTGACTTTGAAGTTGGAAGGAGCCCATGAGCCAAGGAATATACACAACTTCTACAAGCAAAGAAAATGAATTTTCCCCTAACATCTCCAGAAAAGAATACAGCCCTGCTGACCTCTTAATACTAGCCTACTAAGATTCATGCCAAACTTCTGACCTCCAGAATTGTGAAAAATACATTTCTGTTATTTTAAGCTACTAAAACCAGCTACCATCAAGTGAACTCTGACTCATGATGACCTCATTTGTGAGAGAGTAGAAGTGTGCTCCATAGGATTTTCAATAGATGATTTTTTAGATGTAGATTGTCATGTCTTTCTTCTGAGGCACCTCTGAGTGGACTTGAACCTCCAACCTTTTCGTTAGCAGCTAAGCACGTTAATGGTTTGGACCACCCTACAACTCCTTAAGCCACTAACTTTGTGATAATTTATTATAGCAGTGGTAGGAAACTTACACACTGTGCTATAGTTAGTTCAGTTATTTAAAATGTTTCAATGTAAAGATGTGTGTGCATGTATGCATACATATACATATGTAATTTAGCATATATATTTTTTCAGCATTAAGTCTAAGCTTTTAATCATAATGACAAGCTAATGTCTATAAATTCAGATAAAGATGAAAAGTTCTTTCTAGGTAGTATAATTCAAAAGTAGAATCATAAAATTACCTGGAAAATCTCAAATCTTAAAAAGTAACTTACTTTCATTAATTTTGAAGGGAGCTATATGACTAGAGATCCACCTCTGGTGGAAGAAAAGAGTGTGGTTACCAGCTCCTTCAGAATGGCTCTAGGAGGACTTCATTTCTCTTCATGACTGAGTAATTTATATTTCTTTGTATGTATTACCATCTTTTCCTTATCTATTATCTGTTGATGAACACTCAGGCTGTCACATGTTATATACTATGAATGAACCTTGAAAATATTATGCTGAGTGAAATAATTCAGTAACAAAAGGACAAATATTGTATGCTCCCATTTATATGAAATATTTAGAATAGACAAATTTAGAGAAACCAAACTTTATTTGTGGTTTTCAGGGGCAAGAGGGAGGGGAAGTAGGGTAATCATTGCTTAAGATACCCTAAATTTCTATGAAGGATGATGAAAACAATTGGAAAAGGATAATGGTAGTGGTTGAACAACATGATAAATTTAATCACATGAACTGTATATGTGAAGAATGTTGATACAGCAAATACCGCTACATATAGTTTTACCACACACACATACAAAAATGCAATTAGATAGGCATTGCATTGTCATCGGGAAGGTGCACTGAAAACAATTGTACACTATGTATTATAAATCAGTTAATCAACCTGCTATAGCACTGGAGTCAGGTACCTACATCCTGGTCTTGGTTCTGCCAGTTACTAGCTATGTGAATGTGGGCAGCTTATTTAAACTCCCTTGGCCATATTTTGCCATATCTGTAAAATATTAATAGTCATCATACCTAGCTCATAGGATGAATATGAGGATTAAATGAGCTAATTCGTTTACTGCATAGTACAAGTGACTGGAACCCAGTAAGCACTCAATGATGGTACCTATCATTATTTTAATTTGGTCTCCTCCACTCTCACATACCTCTTTTAGAATATTATTTTCCTTGTATTATATGGATAAGCCTGCATCTTCAATAAATAAATAAATAGCCTTTGCTTATAGATTAAAAAAAAAGTAGCATCTTATCATATGCTTTTTTGTTTCCTTACAGAGCCTAATGCTGTACTTTGCAAATACTGTTGCTCAACAAATAGCTTCCAACTTGTTTCTATTAAAAGCCCCAAAATTCTTAATCAAAATGCCATTAGTGACATTACTCCTGGGTAGGAATGTATCCAGGCTTCCCAAAATTACAAAAGAAAAAGATGTTAGAATTACCAACACCAATTTAACAAATTTAAAAAAAGAAATTGAGTCGACAATTTCAAAATCTAGAAGGTGCAAAATAAGTACGTCCTTTAGAATTTTTGAGGCAAACCCAAAGTAACAGCTATATGAATTAAAAGAGGTTTTGTCTGGGGAAGGCAGATTGGGATAGAGGGAAACTGGACTGGCATGCATCTCAACAAACCATATACAACTACACCATTCCTTAAACTACTTGCACATATATAGTTGTGTTCAACAAACTACCGAATAAAATTGAAATTTTGTATTTAAGAGAAAAGACATGAAAAAGATGTGTTTTTATAAGCACTGAGACATCCTACCTTTCCTGAGCCCAAGCCTTGATCTTGCCAAAGGTTTTGGCTGTGGTAGTGGACTCTGTTGTTAACCTATTTGGCTTTACACAAAGAAGACCTTGTGCCTATTTCTTGAGTTTTCCCAGGGAATTTCTCAAGGGATAAAGATTTCTGAAGGTTTGCATTAATTGCAAAGACAGTCATTAATCACACCTCATTCCTCTTGCTCCCTCAGAGATTGAAACCCATTGAAAAACACATCCAAAAGACAGATACCCATTTCTATCTAGTTAATTTTGACTCATAGTAACCCTATAGGACAGAGTAGAACTGGCCCATCGGGTTTGCAGGGCTTTTTTTTTTTCAGTAGACCAGACTATTGCTTGGTTGAAAATTGAGCTGTGGGGGTTAATTCAGTTCCTAGTCCAAAGAGTGACTAAGAGCCATAGATTTAGGGATCCTACTAGTTGCTATTCGACAAGTAAGCCTCGTCTACTTCTAAGATCTTGAGTTTTCTTCCACATTTTTATCCCATTCTATCCAGAACCAATCTGTGGATTCTCCATTTTAATGTGATCTCTTTCAGAGTGGTAAGCAGTGGTAGCTAATCAGGAACCATGTAGTTCTGGTATCAGTGTCATGGAGGCTGAGGTTCGCACATGGACCATTTGCCCTTCGGACTAATTGTTTCCATCTTTGATTTTCTTCACTTTTCTTGGCTCTGGACAGGGAGAAGCCAATTGTTGCATGTTACATGGCCAAGGCTATCATCTTTACAGAAGCAAACTATCACATCTTTTTCTTATGGAGAAACTGGTGATTCAAACCAGCGACCTTTTGGTTAGTAGCCAAGTGAATGACCACTGTGTCACTAAACAAACAAACAAAAAACAAACTCACTGACATCGAGTCAATTCTGACTCATAGTGACCCCCACTGGGTTTCTAAGGCTGAAGCAAATTGCCTTATCTACCTCCTGCTGAGCAGCTGGTGGCTTTCAATCGCTGACCTTCAGGTTAGCATCCAAATGCCTTACCCCATGTCACCAGAGCTCCTTACTGTGACACTAGGGCTCATTAAAAGTCAGATAGGGATTCAAGTATCTTATGCTAGTTGTAAGGCTGGACTGGAAAACAAAATTTGGCTTTTCAATGGAAAAGAAGCTTCCTTCAAATTTCCCTTAAGTCTCTAATTCTCTGCATGGAACATCTATGAAGCAGCATGTCCAAGTCTGCAGCCAGATGTGTAGCCATCAGGACCCAAAGTCCTGATGGGCCCCAACCTGTCTTTAGACAGTATGTGCTGGGCCTTCACCCTACACATGAAGGATAAGAGTGGGATTAGTCTGTGCCCACCCTCTGAGATAGACTAGACTGGAAACAGGGAGACTTGGAGTGCTTGAGTTACACACACTAGGTCTCCTTTCCCTACCCCATTGAATTGCTCTTGTATTTTGAGGAGCAATGGGGACAGGGAATGAGAAATGAAAGGTGGGAGCTTTCTCTCCAATAGTTGCAAGAAAATAGAAGTTCTTAGCTCATAACATCATAATAAAAGGAGCAGGAGAAAAAGGTCCCTCCTCTATAGAGAACTGGAAGAGGATAAATAGCTGCCATCAGTCAGTCAACAGGTTTATTGAGTAAATACTCTATTCTAGCATTGAATGGGAGCTCTGGTAGCATAGTGCCTAAGGCACTTGACTGTTAACCAAAAGGCTGGCGGTTCAAACCCACCAGCCACTCCTTGGAAGGAAGGTTGGGCAATCCTACTTCTGCAGTGATACTGCCTCGGAAACCCAAGGAAGGGTTGCTATGAGTCGGGGCCAACTCGACGGCAAATAACAACAACAACAACAACAACAAGCATTGAATGGTAAGCTTCTCTCAGTTCCTGCACCTAGTTCTGTGCTTTGTAAACTGTGCCTCTTCAGTAAAACCTGCTGAGTCCTGATTTGTAGCCCCTGATCAACCTTGTTTTGTCCTTTCTTTTTCTTTTTATTTTGTTTTGTTTTGTTTTCTTTCCTTCCTCTTTGTTCTGTGGATGTTGATCTACTTCTCTTCCATTTTCAAATCTGGGTGCAATATCTATTTGGATACTTCTAAAGCAACCCAAAGCTAAAGCAACAGCCAAGCCCTAAAAAAAATTAGGTACATTTGATGCTATGTTGCAACTTCATAATATTCTATCTACTTTGCAGCCAGCACCAATGCAAGCAGATAAAAATCTTCTCTATTACTGAAGAAGTACCATCAATGCCTGTTAGAACATTGAAATTAGAAGAAAGCACCTTCTTCTGAAACCATTCCCTTCCTGTAAATCAGATATACAACGTTACTTCATAAAATAAAAATTTTTGCTTTCCTATCATCATGATAGGAGCTCTGATGGCATAGTGCCTAAGGCATCTGACTCCTAACCAGAAGGCTGTCAGTTCAAACCCACCAGCTTCTACTTTGAAGGAAGGTTGGGCAATCTACTTCCATAGTGATACCTCCTCAGAAAACCAAGAAGGGGTCAATATGAGTTGGATCTCACTCCACAGCAGTGCGTTTGGTTTTGGTTTATCATCATAATAACCTATAAAGCTAATAGAAAAGGCAAGAAAAACACTGTCCCCATAAAAGTGAAATTGCTGAGGAAGCAGAGGTAAACTTCCATGTGGTGTGATTATCCCATACATACACACCACATTCTGGAAACAAGACAGGAGTGTGGGAGGTACTAAGGAGAGATAGAACCTAGGTTAGGCATTGTTGTTATGTTGTTATGTACCATCAAGTCATCTCCGACTCATAACGACCTTATGTACAACAGAATGAAACACTGCCCAGTCCTGTGCCAGCCTCACAATCCCTACTATACATGAGTCCATCACTGCAGCCACTGGGTTTATCCATCTTGTTGAGAACCTTCCCCTTTTTAGTTGACCCTCCACTTTACCAAGCATGACATTCTTCTCCAGTAATGGTCTCTTCTGACAACATGACCAAAGTAAGTGAGACAAAGCCTGGCCATTCTTGCTTCCAAGCAGCATTCCAGGTGCCCTTTTTCCAGGACATATTTGTTAGCTCTTTTAGAAATCCACAGTACTTTCACCATACTTTGCCAACACCACAACTCAAAAGCATCAAGTCTTCTTCAGTCTTCTTTATTAATTGTCCAGCTTTCACATGAATATGAGGTGATAGAAAATACCATGGCTTGGGTTAGGTGCATCTTAGTCTTCAAGGAGATATCTTTGCTCTTCAGCACTTGAAAGAGGTCTTTTGCAGCAGATTTGGCGAATGCTATACATCGCCTGATATCTTGACTGCTGCTTCCATTTGTGTTGACTGCAGAACCAAGGAATTTGAAGTCTTTGACAACTTCAATCTTTTCTCCACCTATCATGGTGCTGTTTATTGGTCCAGTTGTGAGGATTTTTGTTTTCTTTATATTGAGATATAATCCATACTGGAGACTGTACCTTTAATCTTCATCAGTAAGCGCTCCAAGTCATCCTGACTTTCAGCAAACAAAACTGTGTCTTCTGCATATCTCAGGTTGTTAATGAGCCTTTCTCCAATCCTGATGCCATGTTCTTCTTCATATAGTCCAGCTTCTTGGATTATTTGCTCAGCATACAGATTGAATAAGTATGGTGAAAAGATACAACCCTTACCCATTTGCTTCTTGATTTTAAACCATGCAGTATTCCCTTGTTCTTTTCGAATGACGGTCTCCTGCTCTATGTACAGGTTCCTCAAAAGTACAATGAAGTGTTCTGGAATTCCCATTCTTCTCAATGTTATCCACAATTTCTTATGACCTACACAATTGAATGCCTTTGCATAGTCAATAAAACACAAATAAACATCTTTCTGGCTTTCAGCCAAGATCCACCTGACATCACATATGATATCCCTCACTCTACATTCCCTTCTGAATCCAGCTTGCTCTGAAGTTCTCTGTCAATATACTGCTGCAACCATTTTTTAATTATCTTCAGTAAGATTTTACTTTTGCATGATATCACTGATATTGTTTGATAATTTTCGTGCTCTGTGGGATCCACAGGTTAGGCATGGAATGATGAATATTATGAATATAGCATCAAATGTACCTGCTTGTTTTCTAGTGCTTGGTTATTGCTTTAGTTTTGGGTTGCTTTAGATTGTAAAAATAAAATAGAAAACAGAGAGCAGTAGCAAAAATGAAAAGCTAAAAGAAACTGTAACTGAGTTCTCTTTAAGGACACAGTAGGATATAACCAAAGTTGTTGTTTTTAGGTGCCATAAGTCTGTTTTTGACTCATGGTGACCTTATGTAACAGAGTTTTTTAGCTGTATTCTTTACAGGAGCAGATCATCAGGTCTTTCTCCCATGGATCCAGAGCCTCTAGGTGGCTTAGAACCCCCAACCTTTCCGTTGAAACAGCAAAGTGCTTAACTGTTGTGTCACCAAGGTTTCATATAACTGAACTGCCAATGAGTAAGAGAAATAGTCAAAATGACCACAACTTCCTGAGTGCCTATCATGTGCCAGGCACTAGACACATATTACCTCACAGCCTTACAAGAACCATGCTAGGCAGGTTTTCCTATCCTCTTTTATATAAATGAAGGCTGAGGCACAAATTGGTTAAACAGCATACACAAGGTTACATGGCTCTTAAGTACCAGAGGAAAGATCCAAACCTTGGCCCATCAGGTTTCAAAGTCAGGGGCAAGGAAGTGGTATGTTTTGACCTCCTCTAACTACACAAGAGGAAGACAGAATCATCATCAACAGTCCAAGGCCTATTCCTATGAAGCTAGATATGCCACCACTCTCCAGCCCTCTTACCAAAGTTGAAACCAACTGCCATTGCCGCAGCACTCACCACTTCTCTACTGAGTTAGATGATTTGCTGTGGTAACTACACAGAACTTGCAAATTATAGGGTTTATTAGGGAAGCAACAGGCTACAAGTCAAGTTCAGGAATGCACTCAAGATACAGTTCTTCAATCAGGATAGTGTCCCCTCTGTTGTGCCCTTAGACACACCCCTCTGGCCTCTGCCTCTGTGGGTCAGGTAAGCCTGCTGCTCTGCCTCATGCCTCTTGGTTCCACTGCCTCTGTCTCTCAGCTGGACATCTCTCTCAGCCAGGTGTCTCTTTCAGCCAGGTGTCTCTCTCACCCGGCAGTGAGTTTCCCCTTCTGCCTCTAGGAGGGCTCATTTTAAGCCTGGCAGAGTGGCAAAACTAACCAACCCCAACATCAGTGTTCTACACACCTGAGCAAGAGCAAACTTTCCCAGAAGATTACTTAGTGCTGCTCCAACAGAACAGGTGGATGACTTTAACAAACAGGAGTTTAAAAGCTGCTACTCAGTTGCTCATGGCAAATCCCACCAGGAAGTTAATTTCCAGTCTTATTATAGCAAATAATTACTACTGGCTGACCAGCCAAGGTGACAGATACTTGCATGGTCCTACCCAGTAATTCAGTGGGAGTTATAAAAACTATGGCTAGAAAAGCCATACCATGCAACTCACTATACCATGGTGCCCTGTTTGCCATACCAAATTGCCTCCCAGTTGTTAAGTAGATGTTCCAAAAGCATTTTTCAAATTATTAAATAAATGTGGAAAGAAGGTACAGGAATAACAGAATATGGAATAAAGGAATAAAAAAATATGGAAGAGTGACTATTAACGGGAGGAAATAATACATATAATACTTGTGTGAGGACTTTTGTATTTTTTGAAGATATCTGGAAGTGAGGAGACTTAATTGATGAATAAGAAGAGAAAGAGGAGTCCTAGGAGTGAGGAAAAGTTGCTAGACAATAATAAATATTATTTTAAAGGATAGCTCCCTGGGAAAGTTATGGAAGCCATCATTGAAATATTGAAATCCTAGCAGAAATATTATTAGTGAGAATTTTGAAAAAGTATCTTGATCTTGGATTTAAAAAAATAGGACAATTATTATATCACTCCATTAGTTATGTTAACAGTATTATACTGAAGAATTTTTGTAGCTCCTAATTAACTCAAGGCTATAAAACATTGTTGTTGTTGTTATGTGCCATCAAGTCAGACCCAATTCATAGCGACCCCTCCTTGGGTTTCAGAGGCAGTATCACTACAGAAGTAGATTACCCCATCTTCCTTCCGAGGAGTGGCTGGTGGGTTTGAAACGCCAGCCATCTGGTGAGCAGTCAAGTGCCTTAGCCTCTATGCTACCAGAGCTCCCCTATAAAACATAAGATTCTCATATTCATTGAACCATACAAGGGCCATCAATAGAATATATATTCTAACATCTTAAGTGAAATTAACAGATTAATGATACTTATCTCTGGGGATACAAGATACAGATAATATTGCTTATTAATGAACTACCAAATGCTTTTGAAATCTTATAATTCTACCAATACTATCCATTAATTCTATTTTTTGACACTATGTTCTACAGATTAATTACATATATTGGACTGTTTCCTTGTTACCAGTATTACTTATCTTTAATTAGGTCTTCTTTTGTGTGACAGAGGCCTAATCACCCTCATTAGATTCTTTGCCTTCTTTAATTAGCTTAGCTGACTATTAAATCTATTGAATTATCTATTCTGTGATCTTCCCTGTGCCTAATACTATCTTCCACACTGCATTCCTTAAGTAGAATTAGAATAGGCTTTCATCAATAATGTAACAACGGAAAAATGTGGGATTTTCATTCTCTTTCCTCCAATAGCCTGACTTTCCTACTGAGTGTTCTCTTACTCTTCCATCACCCCATCACCAGATCAGCACAATCCTTATCACTTACATCACCACCACCATCACTCTCACTACTATCACTGCTACCACCACTATTACCACTTTCTGCTTTTATGGGGACTGGGCAATCTACTTCCATGGAGGTGCCACCTCAGAAACCCAAGGAGAGGTCACTATGAGTTGAAATCAACTCGACTGCAGTGTGTTTGGTGTTTTTTTTTTTTTTTTTTTTTTTTAACTCTTAAGGAAAAGGAGCTCTGGTAGCACAGTGTCTAAGGCATCAGACTGCTAACCAGAAGGTTGGTGGTTCAAACTCACCAGCCACTCTGCAGAAGGAAGACTGGGCAATCTACTTCTGTAAAGACTTACTGCCTCAGAAACCCAGTGGGGGTCGCTATGGGTTGGAATCAACTTGATGGCAGTGAGTTTTGTTTTTGTTTTTACTTTTATAGCATTAGTTGTTGTTGTTGTTGTTGTTATGTGCCGTCGAGTCGGACTTGACTCATAGCGACCCCTCCTTGGGTTTCCGAGGCAGTATCACTATGGAAGTAGATTGCCCCATCTTACTTCCTAGTAGGAGTCAGAATTAACTGGACAGTAACAGGTTAGTGGTATTGCCCACTTTTTTTCTTGAAATACTCCATTTCTATTGGCCTCTGAGCTGTTCCCCTTGTATAAACTGGTCCCATCTCCTCTGTACAGATTCCTCTTTCTGCTTAGGGTACTTTACCTTCTCAAACTATCAAGATCCAGTTCAAATGCCATCTCCTTCATGAAGCCTTCCATGATGCTTGTAATTTCTGTCTCATTTAAATTGTTTATCACTATCTCCCACATATTCTAATGTTTTGTCTTTCACATACTTGTTGTTAGTAGCTATTGAGTCAGATCCAACTCATAAATATACACAACAGAACAAAATATTACCTGGTCCTGTACCATCTTCATGATCATTGGCATGTTCAAATTAATTGTTGCAGCCACTTTGTATTTTGTGTGCCTTTCTTTCTAGGAGGCTCATCTTCTAGCAGCATGTAACACAATATTCTATTGTGATAGAGTTTTCATGGGCTAATTTTTGGAAGTTGATTGCCAGGCTTTTTTTCCTAACGTGTCTCAGTATGATGTAAGCCCTGCTAAAATCTATCCACTCTGGGTGATTTTGATGGTATTTGTAATAGCAATCGCCCAGCTTCCAGCATCATAGCAACACATAAGCCACCATAGTACACCAAACTGACAGATGGGTGTGACATACAGTAGTGCTTAATAAATGTTTGTGGATGGAATGGATGAATGAAAGAGTCTATAATGTTGATCACAATTTAGCTTGCAAGCGTTACATATCTTTCCCTTCCACTGGAAAGAGAACAGAAATGTAGGTATGCATATCTATATTCTCCTAATAAATTTTAGAGTAAATCTCACAAAATAGACAAGTATTGAATGCCTACTAATACAAAATACAATAGTATTACAAAGGATACTAATGGGATGATGACTTTGAAAAAGGTTAAGTGTGAAAATATTATTATAATAGTAATGTTAAAGAATATATAAATGCATCTTAAGATAGAACTGCCAATTACCCTGAACTTCTCCACCTCAACCTGAGTTTCAAAACAAATTTAAGAAAGAATTAAAAAAAAATAAAGTGTCTCCATACATAGGAAAAAGAGATTAATAGCTTTGGTTCTGAAACATATAAAGAGGTCATATCTCTTTGTTCCTCATTTGGTTTTGAGAGACCCTCTAAGTGGTTTGAGAGATGTAGCAAGAGAACAGCCTTCTATATCCTTGTTTCCTCATGTTCTCTGTGACTTCCCAAGGTCTATAAACCTATAAGGGGTAATGAGGCAGAAGTTTTCTACTTCATTTCTTATAGGGAAAAAATCTAACTTTTCAAAATTATATGCTCAAGACATTGTCTATCCCACCACATTGTAGTTATTTTTTACTCTCTGTTGTTATTGTTATATGCCATCGAGTCAGACCCGACTCATAGAGACCCCAGAAGGTTAGCAGTTCAAACCCACAAGCCTCTCTGCAGAAGTAAGATGGGCAATCTACTTCTATAAAGGTTTACGATCTTGGAAACCCAGTAGGGGTTGCTGTGAGTTGTAATTGACTCAATGGCAGTAAGTTTGGGTTTTTTTTGGGGGGGGGCACATGGTTACTTTTCTTCCATGATTATGAGGTGGGAAGAGATGAGTAAATATAAATAATGTGTAGAAAGATTGATTTGAAACAGACTGACTTCAATTTGAATACTGACTCTAGTGCATTCTAAAAGCCACTTCACTTTTTGGAGTCTTAGCTTCCTCATCTGGAAAAAAATAATAAATAAATAAATAAGGATACCTCTCCTACCTCACAAAATTTTCAGAAGGACTTGAGGATAGATAGATAGATAGATAGATAGATAGATAGATAGAAGCAACAGACATTCTCTAGCACAACACCTAGTACTCAACAAAAGAGAATACAGCATTTTCTACTTTGTTGGGAACAGTGAATCCCATTCTATCATATTTAGAACCCTAAGATAGTTCAGGATCTTAGACAAATACTGAGAGTAGTATATATACCAAAGGTCTAAGGCTGTCCAGACAATTGTGCTAATACTAAGTAAATCAAAGATCAGAGCAGTAAATATTTATAACAAATACAAGCAATGGAAATCTGTATTGTGTCTCAGAAGTGAAAAATGACTCATGAGTTACTGCGTGTTCAGACAAAGTGGAGTTGAGGAAAGAAAACAGCTTTTTTCCAGTTACTCAGAAAGCTTTGGGGAAGAGGTAAAAATGGGGAAATAAAGGGGTTTAAGACAGCTAAGAATGGGTGGCGTTTCTAGGAATAAGATATAATTACTGAAAAGAAATAAGGAGTTTCTTAAACTTCTCTTAAAGGAGAACACACTGGGAATATAAAGTAGGAAAAAAAGAAAAGAAAAGGAAACACCTAGGTTTTCTAAAATAAGAAAGCACCTGGTTTGTGCTTGCACAAACTCTCTGAGACTTATTCTATCATTCACTTATATATTCAGTCACTTAACAAAAATTTAGTTAGGAACTACTATGGTGCCAGGCAATAAGTGCTGAGAATATAATAGAGAGCAAAAGTAACCATGCCAAAAAAAAAAAAACAACTCACTGCCATTGAGTTGATTCCAACTCACAGCAACCCCTATTGGGTTTCCGAGATGGTAAATCTTTACAGAAGTAGATTGCTCCATCTTCCTTATGCTTGTGGTAAGGCTTGTGGGTTTGAACTGCTAACCTTCTGGTTAGCAGTCAAATGCCCTAGGCAGTGTGCCACCAGTGCTCCTTAAAGTAACCTTAGAGAATAAAAAATAACTACAGTGTGATGGGATAGACAGTCTCTTGAGTATATAATTTTGAAAGGCTAGATTTTTTTTTTTCCTATAAGAAAACCCTCAGCTCCTTTATATAACAAGGAATTTGACTCTACAGTTATATATCTTTTCCATCTCCAAAAGTGTGGTTCTGAGTGAAAAAAACTTACTTTGACAATTTGACAATTTGTATTTTGAAATTTGGCAAAGGTTACGAAACATTGTCCACTTTCAATGTTCAGCACAACTCTGCAATCATGGAAGGGCTGGCTATTATCTGTGCAGGCACTTGTGTGTGCACTTGTTCCCACAGGCCTGCAGACTAATCATGCACACATATGCCTGGGAGTGGCACTAAACACTGAGAAATGTGGACATTAGAAAATTATCTTGAGAAATTATCATGGGATTAAAATGACATGTTATGGTTTATACACAAATAATTATATCAAATATTTCCCCTTTACTACAAGATAACAATGCTAAGATACTCTTTAGGAAGAGAATTATGTCTGGTGATTAATTTCCTTCAAATGTATAAAATAAAGAAACTTTTAACTTCCAAATGTGATAACAATGAGTTATTTTTTTTTCATCTCAAGTAACTCAAAACTATTTAAACGCTAAAACTTCAAGCATCCCCCCATTCTAGTGTTTCAAGTCATTCATCTCAGATGTATTAGTCACATTCCTTAAGGCTGAACCTCATTTTATTAATATCTGAAAATTCCTCTGCATATAAGGGTAACTTGCAGTTCTGCAAGAACATTAGAACAAGATCAGTTTGTTCTTAGTATGACAAATTATACGTATTTCTTTGTGAACATTGCCCTTCTTCATTCAGAGGCAGAGAGCATGAGAGTCGAGATGACTCATTGTTTCCCGACACTGGTAGAACTAGTTTACTTCTACAGCCCCTCAAATACCATCAGAGATTAACTTGATTCTTCCCCAGTGCAAGCAACTTTTAGCAGATCACTTTCTAGATAAGTGAGATATCATTATACAACCTCAGTATAAGTTTAGCAACACAATTATATTGCTCAAAATCAGAAAAGGAACTGAGAAAGCTATTTTGTTAACTCCCATGTTATCCTCAGACAAGTCAATATTTAAGCTTCCTAAGACGATGTTTATACATCAAAGTGGCTTGGTAATGTTACTTCTAATGAAGGACATTGACATCCTGATGTTACAAACAAACATGTGTAGTCATATTTCAAATCACAGTCAGTCACATATAGATGCATCAATCACATGCCAATGTTCAGTGACTCTTGTGAAGCCCAGTAAACCAGGCTGCATTCCTCTACTTGAGTAAAATACTGTCATTCTCCATAACAGTCTCAAATCCTAAAACTATTCTATGTGGTCTTTTTTTAAAAAAGGTCATGAATATCAGAACTATAATCCATATCCATCTGAAAAAGGAAAATAAATGTACAGTATGCTTGGAAGAAAATGGACTTTAGTGTCATATGGAATTACGTTTGAACCCTACTATGTAAACTTCTTAATTTTGGTCTGACCAAATTTCTTTACCTGTTTTTTTTTTTTTTTTTAAAAAAAAGGTACTGTGAAGATTAAATAACATTGAAGTGCCACTCCACAAATATAAGCTACCATCCCCTTTCCTTCTCAAAAATTTATGGAATGAGTAGTGACTGAGGTCTTAAAAGCTTGCAACAGCCATCTAAGATGCATAAGATACAACGATTGGTCTCTCCTCTTTTGGAGCAAAGAAAAGTGAAGAAAATCAAAGACACAAGGGAACAATTAGCTCAAAGGATGAATGGAGCATGAGAACCTCAGCCTATATGAACCTAAGAGCACAAGAACTAGATGATGCCTGAGTACTAATGCCAACCACTAGGAAAGGAAGCAAATCAGGGATCCTGGATAGACCGGGAGAAAAATTGTGGAACAAAATTTAAAAACATTAAAAAAAAGATCAGGATTACTAGTCAGATAGAGACTGGTGAAACCTCCAAGACTATTGCCCGTAGTCACACTTTGGACCTGGAACTGAACTCACTCCCATGGCTTAACTCTCAGCCAAACAATAGACAAGTCTAGAAGCTAAACAACTACATCAGGGAGATGCACTCCTTAGAATAATCAACCATGAGAGAGCAGAAGGACCACATTTGCGAAGGGAAAAATGTAGGGAGGCAGGAGTGCATAGGCAAGAAGGAGACAGGGAAAGGGTAACCAACCACAGGGAGAAATTGGGAAGAGAGCTGTTACAATGCGGAGATTGTAATCATAATCATTGTCACAAAACAAAATGGGTATGAACTGTTGAATGTAAAATGAATCACGAATGTAAAATTTCACCCAAATCATAATAAAAAGTTATAGATGATAATAATAATAATAATGATGTAATGGCTCTACAAAAAGAAGATTAAATAAGTATATTTTAAAAAAATGCAAAAGAAAAAATAATGTTATAAAATAATCACCAAAGGACTAATGAAAACTCTAGATCAAAGTCCATGTAGTGGGTATAGTAGTTACCAAACTAAAGTCACCAATCCAAGTATGGGATCATCCTATAGCAAACACTTCCAACACTGCCCTTGCCAGGGACATCCCAGATTTCATTGCAAATTCCTCACTCCTAGTAGTTGATATTAAGAGGATGCATTATGGTTATGGGATGAGTTTTCTTCCACAATCCACTTCAAGCCCACAGTATCCTCCCCAATCTTCAGGGTTTAAACAGTGTGGAGGGAGAAGACAGAGCTCAGTAACAATAAGAGCAGTGTCATCTCATTCAAATCCTTTCTGAAAAGAGGGAGTATATAACTGTAGAAGTAAATAAACAAACAGCTGAACGGGAGTATTACAAAAAGTGGAAAGAGTGTGGGCTTTGTAGCCAGACAGGTCAGCTCTTCTGCCCCTTAGTAGTCATATGCACTCTGACAAGTTTCATAAGCTCCCAGAGCCTCAGTTTCTTCATGGCCATCCGGAGAAATAAAACTGCTCAAGAGAGATGTTCTGAGAATTAAACAATATAGTATAAAACAACTTGGCCAGTTTCCCAGAACCTAGGAAGCCCTGTACGTATCAGTGTCCTTCCAATGTGCACAGGTACACTGACTTCAAATTAGGACTTGTATTAAAAGAAATTGGAGAGGAAATATATTAATATAAAGGTCATAAATGACAAAATAATTGTAGTAGTTGTAGTTGTTGTCATAATAGGTTGAAAGGACAGGCAAGGATTCAAGTTTACAAAGCATGAAAAAATATGTTATTTTTCATAATGCCATGTAAAAGAAGTAATTGGATTTAAAAAAAAAAAAAAAAAA
>NW_006921799.1:3472034-3479297 GCF_000298275.1 Orycteropus afer afer
GCCCAACCTTCCTTCCGAGGAGTGGCTGGTGGGTTTGAACCGCCAGCCGTCTGGTTAGCAGGCAAGTGTCTTAGCCACTATGCTACCAGAGCTCCCTTGTTAAGTATAGAGGAGTATAAATAAGAAAATCAAAAGCATCAAATTTATCTTGAGATATATTCATTTGTTCATTTGCTTCATTCAATAAATAAATACTTGTTGAACATCCAATATGAGCCAGACACTATCGTATAATGGATATCCAACAGGAAGGGGAAAAAAATATTCCCTAGCTCTCAGAGAGTTTATGTTCTACTAGGAAGAGTAAACAAGTAAAGCATAAATAAGTCATTTGGTGGTAAGTACTATTAAAAAGAGTCCCTGGTTGGTGCAAATGGTTAACACACTTGGCTGCTAAGCAAAAGTTTGTAGTTTCTAGTCCATCCAGAAGTGCCTCAGGAGAACACCTTCTAAAAAGTCAGCCATTTTAAAATCCTATAGAGCATAGCTCTCCCCTGACACACATTGGGAACCCCAAGTCTGAGCAAACTCAATGACAACATTTTTACTGGTTACTATTCAAAAAAAAAAAAAAATGCCATCTAGGCAAACATAATTAATGGCAGTGAATTGTACATATGAAAAATGTTGAAATGTTTTGATTTGCATCTCTCTAATGGCTAATGATTGTGAGCATTTCCTCATGTGTTGTGGCCACCTATGTATCTTCTTTAGTGAAGTGTCTGTTCATGTCTTATGCCCATTTTTGAATTTGATTGTTTATCTTTTTGGTGTTGAGGTGTTGAAATGTTCTATAAATTTTGGAGATAAGCCCCTTTCAGATATGTCATAGCCAAATATTTTTTTCCCAATCTGTAGGTTCTCTGTGTATCCTTTTGCAGCAGTTTTTAGATGCACAGAAGGACTTAATTTTTTTTTCTAGTTTGGACAATCGTTAATCATTTTGTGTCGATGGAATTGCTTTTCTAGATTTTTTTTAGGATCATAAAATATTTAGCCACCCTTTATTTTATATATATATATATATATATATATAATTTTATTTATTTATTTATTATTGTGCTTTAGGTGCGAGTTATAAACTCTATAAAATAGAGCAAAGTTTGTTTTACATTCAAGATTACATGTGCATTTAGTTTCATTCCCCATTTACCAACCCTAATCCAGTCTCCTCCCCTCCCTGCCATAACACTCCCCCGTGCCCCTCACAGTTATGCACTCTTGTGTGTTGTGCGTTTCCTCCATGTGAATGTTACCCCTCTGGTGCCCCATGGTTGATTGCTCCAAGGGATGCATTTCCATAGAGTATGGAGGGCGTCACCCTGGGTTGAGTGGTCTGCGTGTACATCTTGTTTACCATTGGGCTGAGAGTCAGCCAGGTCCAGAATGTATCCCAGAGCCATTGTATTGGGGTTCTCACCAGACTCTACCTGATCAGTAATTCTGGTCATTATAGAGTTTTTGGATTTTGTTCCACGTTTTTCCTCCCACTCTTTCCAAGATCTCCAGATGTGATCCTTTCCTGAGTTGTTGGCATTGGTAGCCAGGCACCATCTAGTTCTTCTGGTCTCGAGGGCCATGGTGTCCTAGGGCTGATTGCTTCCAAATGCCCTTGTTTGTTCTTTTTGTTGTTGTTGTTGTTATTGCACTCTTCTTCACTTCCAATGATAGAGGACCATTAGCTACATCTTAGATGGCCACTTGAGAGCTTTTAAAAGACCCCAGTCACTACTTACCAATGTAGCTTGAGGACAAGACTTTTATGTATTTTGTTTGACAATTGAGTCTGGTGTCCCCCAGTACTATGGTCCTGAGTCAGTAAGAGTTTAATTTTTAAAAGGCCCCAGTCATCTAGGTTCTCTTCCACTGCCTGTGCATTTTGGGTTATGCTTGATAATCTGTTTATGCCATAAATAAGGGCTCCTACGTTTGCCCCTATTTTATCTTTGATGAACTCTATGATGAACTTTATAGTTTTGGGTTTTATATTTAAGTCTTTGATCCAACTTGAGTTCACTTTTATGTATGGGGTGAGGTATTGATCTTGTTTCATTTTTGTATAAGTGGATATCCAATTTTGCTAGTACCATTTGTTAAATAGGCTATTTCTCCCGCATTTAATGGGTTTGAGGCCTTTGCCAAAGATCAGCTGTCCATAGATATAAACAGAGGCAAACACTATTACATGCTCAATAGTGCAGTATCACTAGCACCAAACACCAGGCTACAGATTAATGCACAGACAGGGGAGAAGATCAGGTGGGAGTAAGTGAATAAAAATATGCCCTAGACCAAGGATAGATTTGGCTGAAGATAATCTTACATATAGGAACTCTGGTAGCATAGTGCCTAAGGCACTTGACTGTTAACCAGAAAGCTGGTGGTTCAAACCCACCAGCCACTCCTCAGAAGGAAGGTTGGGCAATCTACTTCCATAGTGATACCACCTCAGAAACCCAGGGAGGGGTCGGTATGAGCAGGTCTGACTTGACAGCACATGACAACAACAATCTTATATATGCATTTGTACTACAAAATTAACCATATACATTACAGAAGCAACAGAAGACAGTGTTGAAATAACTTTTCAGAGACAACCGAACATCTTGTGTGAGAGAATCACTGGGCCCGTGAACTCAGGACCATGGTCTTGGGGGACATCATGCTCAGCTGACACAACATAATACATAAAATTTTGTTCTACAACCTACTTTAGTGAGTAGCAACAGAGGCCTTAAACACTTTTGAGTGGCCATCTAAGATGCAACTATTGGTCTCCTCTCTTCTGGAGCAAAGAAAAGTGAAGAAAATCAAAGACATCTGGAAACAATTATTAGTCCAAAGATAAGATGGACTACAAGGACTCAGCCTCCATGACCCCAAGACCAGAAGAACTAGATGGTGCCTATCTACCAGTGCCAACCACTTGGAAAGGGATCAAAACTAGAGATCCTGAATAGAGTGGAAGGAAAAATGTGGAATAAAATCCAAAAACACAAAAATGACCAGAATTACTGGTCAGATAGAGACTGGTGGAACCCCTGAGACTATGCCCCCAGGTTACTCTTCAGGCCTAGAAATGGACTCATTTCCATGGATCAGCTCTCAGCCCAACAGTAGAAAGACCTACATGCAGAACACCTACCCCAGGTTGATGAACTCACCTACTCTGAGATGCACCCCTTGGAGCAATCAGCCATGAGACACCAGAGGGGTGGCATTCACGTAGAGGGAAAGCTGGACATTCAGGAATGCATAAATAAGAAGGGCACAGGGAGGTAGTGGTCACCAGGAGGAGAAGGGAGGAAAGTTTTTTTTATAGCTGGGGATGGCAATGAGGCTGTGAAATCAGATGTGCATGAACTGTTGAATGTAAAACAAGTTTGCTTTGTAAATTTGCACCCAAAGCACATTAAAAAAAAAAAAAAAAAGACACAAAACAGCAACAAAAAAAGAAATTTAAAAAAATTGAAATGGTAAATGTTTTCTTATGTATTACTCATCACAAAAACAGGAATCCTTGGTTGGTACAAACAGTTCACACGCTCAGCTGCTTACCAAAATGTTGGAGGTTCAAGTCCAACCAGACATGCCTCAGAAGCAAGGCCTGGTGACCTATTTCTGAAAAACCAGCCTTTGAAAACTTTAGGGAGCACAGCTATACTCTGATACAGATGGGGTCACTGGACAGCAACTGGTTTTTTGTTCTTGTTTTTTTCACAGTGGGAAAAAAAAGCCATCTAAGTAAGAAGAGAAAATATCAAGGAAAGTCTCTGAGGTGTCTATTTAATATGGGTATCAATGTCTAGGGGAGACTTAGGCAGAAGAACTCCAAAGAAAGAGAGGGTACTACCAACCACACAGTGCACTACAGACAGAGGTGACAGCAAGTGGAAAGAGAATGTGTTTTGTGGGAACCAGAAACACAAGGAAGACCATGTAGCTGAAACTGAATGCTTGAGGAGAAGACTGGTGAGGAACGATGTTAGAGAAGGAGACCAGAAGTGGCTATCAAGCAGGCCCTTGCAGGCAATGCACAGATCTGGCTTTTGTTGGGAGGGTTTCCAGCAGAGGAATGACAGGATTTGACATATTTTAAAGACTCACTCTGGCTGTGTACTGAGAAAAGGATGGAAGGAGGGGCAGGAAGAGGGTTGACACAAGAACCTCAGTTAGGAAACTCTCTTGTGATCCAGACAGGAGGAAATGGAGGCTTGAGCCAGAGAAGAAGCAGTTCGAGACAGTGGAAAGCAGTCAATTCCAGATAAGCTTGTAAGGAGAAGTGAAACTTACTGTTGGATTGGTTGTTGAGTATGAGAGAAAGAGAGAATTCAAGAACGACTCTGATAATAGTCAACCTGAATAACTAGAAGAATGGCATTTCCCTTTATTGAGCTGCAGGTGACTAGAGGAGGAGTAGGTCTAGGAGTTGGTGGTTGGGAATAAAGATAAATTTAAATATGGTAATGACAAGTTTGAGATACCTATTGGCCATGCAGATGAAAATGTCTAAAAAGCATTCCCAATGCACTTACATCATATACAAGTTAAAAACCAAATGGGATCATAGACTCTGTTCAGCTATGTGATATCTTATGAGTATTTCCTTATAATCTTAAATGTTTGAGGATATTAGTTTTTAAATTTCAGAATGTTCCATTGATAGATTTTATCCTTTATCTATTTTCACATATTAATTTCACCCTTTACCATTATTTTACTTAATGTTTTATGAAATACTTTGACAGTCTCACTATCTCCTTAGAGGACATGTGATTCTAAGATCAAAGAGTGTGAAACTTTGAAAGCTCTTAATATTTATTCAATTGCTTTCCCAAAAGGTTATGTCAACTTACAATCTCATTCTTAGGTCTGAGAGTACATGTCTGTTTCAGTTTTGCCAAAGTAGAATATTATCATTTTCAATAGACTTTTCCAACTGTATAGCTAGAAATTATCTATCAATGTTTAACTTCATCTGAATTTTAGTGAGTTTGGACACTTTGTAAGTTTATGTGCTATTTGAACTTTATTTTGTAAAGTATATGCTTACATGCTTTGAGTTGATCCCTTTTGAAGTAAACATTTAACCTTGAAATGATGATGACTGTGATGATAATAATAGTAGCTAATGTATTGAATGTTCAGTATGTGCTAGGCGGTACGCTAAGTATTTGGCATGTATTAATCTTCACAACCTTATTATTTAATATTCAGTTTACAGATGAGAAACTTTAGGACGAAAGAGGTGAGGTGACTGCTTAACATTACACAACCAGATCAGTGATTGAGCCAGTATATGAGCCCAGTCTGACCCCAAAGCCCACCAAAGAAGAGAATAAGCTCAGAATTTGAAATGTAAGATCTAAATTTACTCAGGTAAGAATGTATTAGAACAAATAAATTCAATTCAGAAATGTTGTTTGGGCAATTCAACTCCTCTAGCTAAATAAATAGTGGGGAGTGTGTTTCACTAGTAGGATCCTTTCCTGCTGTGCAGGAGACGCAGGTTCGATTCCCCACCAGGGCACTTCATGTGCAGCCACCATCCACCCATCAGTGGAGGTTTGCACGCTGCTATGATTCTGAACAAGTTTCAGGGGAGCTTCCAGACTAAGACACACTAGGAAGAAAGGCCTGGTGGTTTACTTCAGGAAATCAGCCAATTAAAACACTAGGGATCACAATGGACTAATTCACAACTGATCATGAGAATGCCACACGATCAGGCAGTATTTGGTTTCATCATGCATAAGGCTGCCATCAATTGGGGGCTGACTTGACAGCCACTAACAACAACTTAATTGAGTATCTATTAGGGGCCACAGTTCACGAACGGTACTGGGAAAATATGAAGGACTGCTTGGTAAACCCATTTCTATGTGAACATTAAGTTGTCATCAAAATATGATGGACCTATTTCAGATGGAAAGTTCTACAGGTTTTGAGTTTTCATGAATTACATGTCAACTTCCATCACCATGTGCTTAGAAGGGAAGTATGAAGTACTTGAAAGGTGCTTTTGAAAGATTTTTTTTTTTTTTTCCTTACAGGAGATGGTCTTGAGGGAAAAAAAAGAACAGTACTTAGAACTAGAGTTTAATTTTTTTCCTAATGTCATAAAATATTTTTAGAAATATTTCCCATCACCAGTCTCTGACCTCCTTGGTTGAGCCTTCTTTGGCAGAGTTTTATTTCCCCAAATGCACAGTGAGCAGGAATCGTGCCAGGGCAGCTTCAGCTTCATTAAGACGACTCTTACATTGTGAGATCAAAGTTTGTCTCCAAGTAAGTAGGTGGCTATGCCTGTGGCAGTGAATCAGGGTCAGCTCCTCATAAGGAAGAACAGGCTGAGGGATTAGGTGAGGATCCCTGCTGGTTATACATGGTTTTTGGCAAAGCCCTGAGAGGATTACATATTCTCTAGGCCAGGAGCAATGAGGGGCAGCCAAGGCAAGTAGATCTCCTCATCACCCCAGATGTAGACATACTGGGAAACTTCCCAACAGGCTTAGACAGCTTGCAATAATATGGAGTATATTAGTCACTGACTTCTATACTGGCCATCAACATCAAGAGACAGAGACATAGCTCTCACAAAGCAGTGTAGGTAAGGGAAGTGTGTAGGAGAGTAGGAACCTGGGTTATAGTCCAGAAACCAGATCAGGATTCCACTGAAAGATCCCACTCTATTTGGGAAGAAAATGGGCATGAATAATGCCATGAATTTTGTGGTCTGCTGGACTCATGCGTTCTCCAATGTTCAAAGGGACACATGTTTTAAAAAGGAACTGGGACCTCCTCGATCCAATCATAAATTCACAAGAATTAATATAATAATTATCACAATAAAAATACCTATTGATAAAATTTACTATGTACCAGGCATCATGCTTAACATTTTAAATGAGTTATCTCTATTTTAATGGAGTCTGTGGATAGTGCAAATTGTGAACATGCTTGGATGTTAACCAAAGTTTGGAGTTTGGAAGTCTAAGTCCAACCAGAAGTGCCTAGGAAGAAATTCCTTATGATCTACTTCCTCCAGAAAACATCAGCCATTGAAAACCCTGTGGAGACTTTAACATAAATAACAGATTGGATCGGATCATAAAATAGAAAGATATCACTAGTGAGTCTTTTACTCTTTATATATATGTGTGTGTGTGTATATATATATATAAGCTCTGGTAGCATAGTGGCTAAGGCACTTGACTGCTAACCAGAAGGCTGGCAGTTCAAACCCACCAGCCACTCCTCGGT
>NW_006921799.1:3479728-3507704 GCF_000298275.1 Orycteropus afer afer
ATTATAAATAGTCAACACTTACCCAAACATAAAGTTGAGAACATGAGGGAAGTGCCAGGGAAGGTAGATGAATGGAAGCACAACAATCAGAATGGAAGTAAAGAAAATGCTGACACATTTTGAAAAATGTAATAAATGTCTCTGAACAACATGTATAGAAACTGTTAAATGTAAACCTAATTTGCTGTGTAAACTTTCACCAAAAATGCAATATATTATATTTTTTAAAAAAAGAATAAATGAAGGCATCACTCACTTAAACTCACTGCCATTGAGTCGATTCAACTCATAGTGACCCCTCCTTGGGTTTCCGAGGCACTATCTCTATGGAAGTAGATTGCCCAGTCTTCTGCCTGGTCTTCCTTCTGAGGAGTGGCTGGTGGGTTTGAACCTGTAGCCTTCTGGTTAGCAGTCAGATGCCTTAGGCACTAAGCCACCAGAGCTCCTAATGAATAGCATACTACTTAACAAAACAAAAAATGCTCTGTGGAGCACACTTCTTACTGTGATGCAAATAGGGTCACTGTGCTTCAGAATCGACTCAAAGACCGATTTTTTTTTTAATGGGATGTCCTTTAATACTCATCAAAAATTCTTTGAGGTAGATACTATACTCATCAATAACTCTTTGAGGTAGGTATTATTCTTATCTCCATTTCACAGTATAGACATTAAGTATTGTGCCCAAGGTAACATGGTTGGTGAATAGCAAAATTGAGGGGTGAACCCAGTGTGTCTCATGGCAAAGAACAAGAACTTAATCATTAGGATGACTTTCTTCTCTGAATTAGACAAGGATAAACCAAACCAAACTAAACTCACTGCCACTGAGTCCATTAGTACTCATAGCAATCTCCATTACATTTCCAAGGCTATAAATCTTTGCAGAAGTAAATTGCCCCATCTTCCTCCAGTGGACAGCTGGTGGGTTTGAACCACTGACCTTCTACTTTAGCAGCCAAATGTCTTACCCATTACACCACCAGGCAAGGATAGTTTCCTTATAACTATGATTTATGGGTTAGCTACAATATGTGATAGAGATACTTTACTATACAGCTAAGTTTCTTCACTCTTGGTCCTACCCTGTTTTCTTAGTCATTTTCTTTTTCTCCCTCAAGTTTTATTTATTAATTTACTGTTTCTATTTTGTAGTTACTTTTATTTTGAAATTCTGCAGACAGAGCATGTAAATGAAATAAACAAGTTATTTTTATATGCTGCTTCAAAGCCAAAGATTTAACAAACTAAACAAAAATAAATAAACAGGAATAGAGACACTCACTGGCAAGTATAAACCGAGCTTTAAAGCAAAATGCAATGGGTACTTAATCACATATTCCACATTGCTGTATGGAATGAAGATGGTAGGAGAGCAAACAGTGTACTTAAAATGGTGGTGTTACCAGTAACTTATTACCACAATTGAGTTGATTCCTCCTTGGATAGTGCCATCTCTGTGAAAGCTGTTCAGTCAGCAGGAGTGATTAAGACCTTTACCATACATCTTATTCAGAAGCACCCCTGCGAGCACAGTGCCCACTCACAATGATTAGTTAGTGGGTCAGTCTGAATCATAAGAAAGAATGTACCTGACTGAATCACCAATTCCACTTCCTGTAGCACCTGGTTTCCCTTGGATGGCTGCCATTCACAAACTGACCCAGCCAAAGCCTGTTTAGCTGATGAAACCTGATAATGTCACAACCAGAGGTAGTATGGTAGTGAGATTCACCTGAGTGCCGTTGAAAACGTCAAGAAATCATTACCACCTAAAACCAATACACACACGTCTATACACTTTTATGATGTTTGGCACCATAGACTTCACAATAATTTGGACAAAGCCATTTCACTGGGGGAGTAGGTATTGGAAGGCATGTGCTAATATGTGTCCAAATGAATGCTGGAATTGTTCCATTTCAAAAGGACTGAAGCACCAATTATGGTACACGTGGCTGTTGAGCTTGTAAGTCATCATTCGCACTATGATTCTGGCTAAGCAGCCAACGAGTTTCTCCATGCTTCCTTCTCTCATGAGTTGAACCAGTATCTTCAATTCCACTCTCTAGGTCTAGTGAGGGAGCTATCCTCTATATGAGCTGAAGAACAATAGTCACTTGAAGGAAAATATTTTTAAATTGTGTATTTGTCAGCTTGAGGAAAGCAAGTGATAAGACACAGAGAGAGAAGGAGAGAGAGGCTGGCTGCTCAGACAAACCTTTATAAGTTTCCATTTACCTTGGTGAATATACCAGGATATGAAACCTATATTCAGACTCCTATTAGCTATCATTCTTGATAGGCTTACATTAGCCAAGCTCATAGGCACTGATGTAGATATCTTTTACAATGAGAAATTAAGCTGTCAGGAAGGTTAGAATGGCTGAGTTTCTCCCATTTGTCAGCCTAAAAGGAAGCCAAATGAGCTGAAGTTTGCTTGGTGAGCCTGGGTACCTCAGAACACAAGTCTGAGTTGAATTTAAGAAGCATGACATACTCACCCAACTGAAAAGAGTCTTGTCTAATCTTCCCCAAAATCTTGGCTTCTGTGACTTGGCCTTTTCTAAGCCTCTATAGTTGATAGACTTTATTATATTCACAGAGTCTTTCTCTAAGACAAGATAGGGGACAAATATTTAAGTTTCTGCTTACTGAGTTATAAAATTACAATCATATTCCAGTCCTCCTTCCCGATATTCCTCTTCAGTTTATCTTGATGGTAAACTTGATGGAAATGTCAGTTGTTTTCGAACTCTTCATTCACTATATATAGATGGTTAATCATATCCACTGGGTAAGAATTTTCTGAATTTAACTTTAAAGAAAGGTTTAACAGTAAATAAATAAGGATAACCTTATTTTAAAAAATCTTGGGGAAACTTGTCACCATCACCCAGCACCCTCAGCTACTGACATCAGTTTCTGATTCCATTTTAAGATCCACCATCAGAAAACTATCAAAAAGTAACTGACTTGTGTCTATTTCAAACAAATTTATCCAAAATATTGTATTTGTTATGACATGATTTTTTTTTTAGAAATACTCACAGACATACACACAATAGTCATAAATTTCCACAAAATGCAAAGAGATGAGCGTGCTCCCTGCTACCAGAAAGGCTTTAAAAAAAAAAAAGTGAAAGACTGACAAGGACCTTCCATTGTATTCACAAGATTTTGACTATGGCATTGTAACTGTGACTTAAAACAGACATTTCCAAAATTTTCACTTAAGAATGGTAACTGCATTGTTAAATGGGCCATGCCTGATTGTTCTGTCTGCTTCTCTTCCTGTTTTGTGGACAAATTCTTATTTATGCAATCACAGCATTTAAGTACCAGATGAGACCTAAAGAAATTCCAGTTAATCCTTCTGCTTTAACCCAACACTGCAGCAGATTACCTAAGGTTTACTTCTTCAATTCTTAAAGATTTCCTAGAGCAAAGACCCACAATCTCCCTCTCCAGCAAGTTCTAGAGTTTAATCAAGAAGTACTTGCTTGTGTGTAAATATAAGCTTTCTTGGAGTAACATAAGCCCATTTCTATTTCTGATCTCTATGGAAATAGAGAATAAATACTTGGTTCTTAATAAATAGCATGCCATAGACTCGAAAACACTTAAGTTGTCTCTAATTGTTTTTTTCCCCCTAGATTAAATTCCCCACAGTCATTTAACTTTTCATGTAATCTATTTCTCAACATTTTAATTATCTTTGTTTCTCTTTAAGTGCTTAACAAATTTTGTAAATCCTACAAAAAATAGTGCTAACCACAGTTACAGAGTCTAATAAATCTCCATTCATTTGTCCAAATAAATATTTGATTCCATCTCATATGTTATTTAATTGTGACTACATTTTGTATTAGCTTGACTTTGGGAGGAAAAAGAAGCTGTATGCTGCTGGCCTTCCTATAGCCCTCTTATTTATCTTCAGTTTGTGGTGATTGTTGATGCTTAGAACTTTCCTCTAACATTTTCTCATTGCCTTTAGCTTATTTGCCTTCCTCAGATAGAAATCATCAATCAACCTAAAGCAGTGCTTTATCCCACCCTTCAACCCAAATTCCAAATTCTTCAAATGTGTCTGAAGTCTTTGCCTCAGAAGTTAGGGCCAATTCAATTCTGTGTTAAACACCATGTCTTTTCTCTATAATCGCTCTGGATTGTGAACATTCCCACGAGCAGCTTCAACATAGCAAACGGATTATCACTACTGCATTCCTTTATATCGTGAGTTGAATAGTGATTTTAACAATAGGGTTAAGGCAGAACCTCAACATGAGAAATTTACAAGCAGTAGTAAGGAGATGTTCAGGAAAGACCATAGAATCAGAAGGAAAACAATAAAAGTGCTCCAGGATCATTATAATCTAGGGTATTCAGTATTATTTTTTTAAGAAAATTCTTATAGCAGCAATTGGATGAAGCTAAGGGGTTGAGAGGCAATGGTTAGGAATCTGAAATAAGCATACAAAATATAGCAAAGTTTAAACTTGATTTAATACAAGTTGCAAATCATTACCCCAATAAATAAGAGCTCAAGCACACATCCTCCTTGGTTCCTTTATGTTGTATTTTCTCATGTTATTATTGTTGTTGTTAGTTGCTATAGAGTTGGGCCTCATGACAACTTCACACACAACTGAAGAAAATGCCTCCTGGTTCTGCACCATCCCCATGATCATTTGCATATCTGCTCATCATGATCCATAGAGTTTTCATTGGCTGGTTTTCAAAAGTAGACTGCCAGACCTTTCTCGCTAGTGTGTCTTAATCCAGCTTAGTGTGTGGGCATTAGAGGTCTGGCAATCTGTGTTCAACTCCTAACTTTACCAATTTAAGAGCTTTGTGACAAACTTCTGGAAGTTTCACTTCCTCATCTAGTCTTTTCCTTTTTTAAGATCTATCTTACAAGTACTTTTCATACACCAGGCATTACTGTAAGGTCTTGGCAAATATTGATCCATTTAATCCTCATAACAACCATGTAAAGTAGAAGTTGCAGTAAACCTTGCTTTACAGATGGGGAAATAGAGGTCCAGAAAGATTAAGTAAATGCTCAGCCACACAACTCGAAAATGGCAGGTCAAACTCTGAGTGTAGGTGATTGCCATCAAGTCGATTCTGACTCATAGTGACTTCTGTAGGGTTTCCAAGGCTGTAAATCTTTATGGAAGCAGACTGCCTCATCTTTCTCCCACAGAGTGGGCTGGTGGGTTAGAATCGCCAACCTCTTGGTTATCAGCCTTAACCTCACAGCACCATCAAAGCTCCTTGTATATGTGGCAGTATTGGTAATAATTGCATTCCTAATGTTACTTTCCAAGGTGAACAGACTGATCCACTGTGTATTAGAGTGACTTGCAAGGGTGTGGTAGGAAGTGACACTGCCAATCAGTAGGTGGAGCTCTTTCCTCTGATTATTTATTTACCCCCTTACAATCCCCTCCCCCATTGAATTGAGGTAGTTGTGTAATGCCAGACATGTCAAATATTAAACCAAACCCCCATCAATGCTCCATCAAAAAAAGTTTTTTAAAGTGTGGCATAGTGCCTAAGGCATTGACTGCTAACCAGAAGGCTAGTGGTTCAAACCCACCAGCCACTCCTCGGAAGGAAGGTTGGGTAATCTACTTCCATAGTGATACCGCCTCAGAAACCAAGGAGGGGTCACTATGAGTTGGGTCAGACTTGACGGCAGTGTGTTTGGTTTGTTTTGATGGTAATATTAAAAGTTTGTACACTTTATCACAACTTCCTTTATAAAGAATCTACACAGAATCTAATAATGCCCATTTTGGTGCTTCTAAATAGTGAAAAAGGAGCACTGGTGGTATAGTGCCTAAGGCATTTGACTGTTAACAAAAAGATTGGTGATTCAAACCCACCAGCTACTCTGCGGAAGGAGAGTACTTCCGTAAAGATCTACCTCCTCAGAAACCCAAAGGTGGTCACTATGAGTCACCATCAACTGGATGGCAGTTTGTTTGAGTTTTTGCTTGAGTCAGTAAAATAAAGTTAGTTACATACTCTGTGAAAATTTATTTAGAATAACAGATAAAATTGCTGTGCCATACATATAAGAACTATCAAAGTAGTTAGCGTATATCCCCTTAATACTTGATACTTCATTTCAAATTGTGTTTGCATAAATTTAAACACCTTTAAGAGAGGTCTACTATAATTATACCTATTTAGCAGATTAGAAGAGTAAGTCCAGAGACATTAAATGAATAAAGTACAGGCATTATTGGGATGTAGGATTTGGGGATATTTCTTGACTGATTTCTCACTATATAATATGTTGACTATTACTGATACTCTGCTGTTGTTGTTATTATGTGCCATTGAGTCAGACCTGACTGATAGCAACCCCTTCTTGGGTTTCTGAGGTGGTATCACTAAGGAAGTAGATTGCCCAATCTTCCTTCTGAGGAATGGCTGGTGGGTTTGAACTGTCAGCCTTCTGGTTAACAGTGAAGTGCCTTAGGCACTACGCTACCAGAGCTCCTGAGGCTCTGCTAGTAACTATGATTTCCTTCATTTTAACTATGCTCAGCTCAAACTCAATGTGGCTACATCAACAAGCAGTTTAACTCTAGTGATGAAGAACACTGTGCTTGCATTCTATTTCTTCCACTTGTCAACTGTGTAACCATGGACAAATTATTTAACTTCTCTGTGCTTTGATTTTGTTAAATGATTGGATCTACCTCATAAGATTGTTGATGGGAATGTTATTGTTGTTAGGTATAGTCAAGTTGATTTCAACTCATAGAAACCTCATGTGACAGAACAGAACTACCCCAGAAGGTTTTCTAGGTTGTAATCTTTACAGGAGCAGATCACCAGGAAAAGTCCCCACAGAATTACTGGATGGATTCAAACCACCAACCTTTCAGTTAGCAGCTAAGTGCTTAACCTGTGCACCAAGACTCCTTGTTGATGAGAATAGACAGCATGATGTGAGTGAAATAGTTCCCGGCCCTTAGACAGCATGCAACAACTGTTATACATTTTTATTAGCTACTTTTTCTCCCTTTCCCTCCCTTTGTTGCTTCTTTCATCCTCAAATAGTTACAGAGTACCTATGTGGAAACAGAAGTTCCTGGGTGGTACAAACAGTGCACTCAGCTGCTAACCAAAAGATTGGAGGTTCAAGTCAACCCACAGGCACTTCCAAAAAAAAAGATCTGGCAATTTACTTCAGAAAAATCAGCATATTGAAAACTCCATGGAGCTCAGTTCTACTCTGAGACACTTAAGGTCATCATGATTTGAAATCAACTCAATAGCAACTGATTTGGTTTACATGCAACCAGGCAACCACTGAGGGTGGCTCTGGAAATCTAATCTAAAAAACAAACCCCCTGCCATCCAGTAGATTCTGGCTCATAATGATGCTGTAGAACAGAGTAGAACTGCCACCATAGAGTTTCCAAATCTTTATGGAAGCCCATTGTCTTGTCTTTCTCCCACAGAGCACCTGGTGGACTCAAACTGCTAACCTCTTGATTAGCAGCCTGAACCTTTAACCACAACACCACCAAAGCTCATTCTGGAAATACAAGGGCCCAGAATTTGAAGTTAGACTTTCAGTTACCAGTCATGCTACTAGAAATGCAGATGACCCAGCCACAGCCATCAAAGAGTTCAAAGTAAGCAAGAAGGAGACCGAGTGAGGAGTAGACAATCTAGTGTTACTGATATGTTCACGTCTTGTTTTCCCTTATGAAGGTATTCACTCATTCATTCAATAAATGTTTATTGGGCATATGCTGTATTCGGTACATACTGTTAAATGTTAAGGAGATTAAAAATAAAAGCAAATTGGATATTGATAGTCTAGCCTCCAAGAACTGAAACCTAATTCAGACAACAAGAAATGTAATAAATGATAGAAGTCAAAGAATATGTGCCATAAGGAAGGAGCAAAATTCTTTTATAGTTCACTTACGCAGTTAGTATGATAATCAGTCTACATTTATTGGATACAAAGCAAGTTATGAGATATGGCCCCATTTTAAAAACTTTAAAAGAGCATAAATGATTATCTAGTAAGAGGAACTGGGTAAGTGGGATGAGATGTATTTTTATGCTCTTTTCTTTGTAATGGTATTAAAGTAAAAAACATTTTAATATGAAAAAGAATAAAGAAAAAATTACTGAGTGTCTTCCAATTTTTTTTTTTTTTTCTAGGAAGCTCAAATGGTTCCTCTTTAAACAGGTCAATTTCCTGAGAAGAAAGTTAATGGAGCAGACAAGACATGGAGGTTTCATTCTTGTTCTTCCCTTTGAACAACTTTGAATAAATCACTTAGTCTCTTTAACATTAGTTTGCTGTCCATAGCATGAAGATGATAGTAACTACATTGCTTCAATCACAAGGATACTAGGAAGATATGGTGAAATACTCAATGGAAAGTTCTTCAAATTCTACTGAGAAATCTCCAAACCAAACTCATGGCCATTGAGTTGATTCCAACTCATAACGACCCCCATTGGGTTTCCAAGCTTGTAAATCTTTATGTAAGCAGACAGCCATATCTTAACTTCCTGTGGAGCAGCTAGCTGGTGGGTTCAAACCACTGATCTTTTGGTTAGCAATCAAATGCCTTAACCACTACACCACCACAGCTAAATTCTACTGAGAGTGGGAAGCTGTAGACCAAAAACAAAAGAAAACCCATTGCTATCAAGTCTATTCTGACTCAAAGTGACCCTTTAGGACAAAGTAGAACTGGTTTCCAAGGCTATAAATCTTTACAGAAGCAGACTGCCTCATCTTCCTCCCATGGACTGAAATGGTAAGTTTGAATCACCAACCTTTTGGTTAGCAGCCAAATGCTTTAACTATAAGCCTAAGCTATTATTGTATACACACTGAATAATGAGAAACAATAAATAAGTAAATACCTTAAGACTTTTGTTATTGGTGACAGAGAGTGTGATGCTCTGGGTAAACACATATTCCATATAAGCAGCAGACAGTGAGCCCTGATCTAGGGCAAGGCACCTGGATTCTCCTTTCTGGATCCCTTCAGCACCTGGGACCATGCTCTGACTATAGTAAAGATTCAGTTAATACCATGGATAGAATGGCTATTAGAAATTATAATAATTGACAGCAGATTTGGCAAATCTTTTTTGTTTAATTTCTACTACATAGGAATAGATTTTTCTCTCATTCCACTTTGAAATAACCTAGTTTCTAATTATTCACTCCATTCCTATATGAGCATTTATTGGGCACATCACATTGCTCTCTAAACTGTTTCTCCCCAACTACAGAGCACAATATATTGAAAAGCATACCACTCTAAACAGTCATAAGATTAAAAGCTGAAGTGAGTGGCCTAGAAACTAACTTTGACTTCATCCTTAGCCTCTTTTTCCACACATGCTATGATTTCTTTTATATAGAGAGCCAGCCTGGTACAAGGCATATAGTAAGGAAATCCTTGCCTATTTGTGGACCTGTCTGAATTTAAATTCTTAGATAATTTGAAGTACACGTGTGGTTACTAGTTGTGCCACAAATATTTTGGGCTTCACACTGTTCACCTAGATGTCTCTATTTCTTTTTCCAACAAACAAGGCTGATAATGGAAGCCATTGGTTTAATTTGAAAATATGGTGTGAGGATTCCATTTCAACTAGTGCCAAACCTTTTGGTGTTCTCAGGTGGCAAAAGGTATAACAGCACAAAGTGTGATAACCCCTGATTAACTTTGCATCTGGATTTACCTACCAATCAGCAGTAGAGAAGAATAAAGAGAAATTGTTAGCCAATTTCAACTCATTGCAACCTCAAGTGACAGAGTAGAATTGTCCCATAGGGTTTTCTAGGTGTAATCTTTACAGGAGCAGATCACCAGGTCTTTCTCTTATGGAAATTCTGGGTGAATTCCAACTGCCAACCTTCTGGTTGGCAGCTGAGTGCTTAACCGTTGTGCCACTGGGGCTCCTTAAAGAGAAATTGCACAGTCTCAACTTTACTCATCTCTACTTTCTCTTTCTAGTCCTGATTTATGTAAACACTTAGCATATTTTCCTATTTCACACTGAAGTGAAGAGCCTGCACAAGGAAAGAATGGTAAGAACCTTCCAGGCATTTGTACTTATAAAATTTAGAAACAAAATAAGATAGAATATTGTCATATTTCTTTAAGAGTTTTTGTCTAAACATTGTTGCTAACTCAACTATACTTTATAAAAAGAGGGGGAGGGGAGGACAGCTGGTTAAAATTCCATAGTTCTCTTAACAAAACAGTGTTTAACCAAAGGACGATGACTTCTTGAATGTTTTACCTAGAAAATTCAAACTGCCCTAAAGCAATCCCTTTAATAATGGTCATGAGGAGAGCTGGTTTACAGGTGGGACATCTGGACAACCCATGAGAGCTGATTTTCCTGCTCCTGGTATCTGTTTGGAGCTCTAATAAAAAGGAGAAACTTGCTTCTTTTCCTTATCTTATTAATAATCAACTCACAGTACAAATTCCATTTATAACCTTTCAAAGACCCTAGTACACACAGAGAGATAAACAGAGTAATGGGGAGCCCTGTGGTTAATTTCCTATACAAATAGTAGCAGGGAATCATTTTCATATGGTGAGCTTCTATGTGTCAAGGAAACAAGATGTAAAGTCAGCAGAATAAATATTAGCAATAACAAATAAGTCAGGAGGTGAATATTTTTGGTATCAGAGTCTAACATAACTTCCCCAGGTCTACAAAATCTGCCCTTAAAGTTGAAGATAAAAAAAGAAGTGGTTGACTACTACTTGCTAACCATATGACTGGAGAAAATTTTTTAACCACCCTGGATTATCAAGATTCACAGCTTTAGCCAGAAAACCCAATCCCGATTCATAACGACCCTAATAGCACAAAGGAAAACTCCCATAGGATTTTGAAGGTTGTAACCCTTTATGGAAGCAGACTGGCACATCTTTCTTCTGCAGAGCAGCTATTAGATTTGAACTGGTGATCTTTCAGTTAGCAGCCAAGAGCTATAACCACTGCACTACTAGGACTACTTCCACAGATTAAAATGCCAAAAACCAAGCCTGTTACCATGGAGTTCATCCTGACACAAAGCAACCCCACATGATTTCCAAGACTGGAATCTTTATGGAAGCTGATCGCCACATCTTTCTCCCACAGAGCAACTGGTGGTTTGAAACTGCCAATCTTTTGGTTAGTAACCAAGCACTTGACCACTGTGCCACCAGAGCTCCTTTCCATAGGTTCAGACAGTTCCAAATACAGGTAGTACCTGACTTATGACAACATACTGTATTCAAGTTACAATGAGCTGCACTTACAGCCATCTTTTTTTAAAACATCTTATTGTTAGTAATATTTACTACCTACAGTGTTGCAGTGCATAATTTGGTAATGGTATAATCCTTATATCAACCCATTAAAAAAATATTGATTGGACTTACAAAGATACTAATAATAAAACGTATGATAATGAAAAATAAAAAATGGGGTATTTGACTTTCATCAGAATCATCTTAAGACGCAATCATCAGAAAGGAATCTGGTTTAAGTAGGCACTATGTGTAATGAGTTCAATCTCAGTCACTAGAGACCTAATGACAGTGTGTGTGTGTGTGTGTGTATACTACCAATGAGTCAATTCTGACTCATAATCATCTCCTAGGTTTCCAAGGCTATATACATCTTTATCAAAGTAGATTGCCTCATCTTCCTCCCCAAAGCAGCTGGTGGGCTTGAACCACTTCTGGTTAGCAGCCAAATGACTTACTCATTGTGCCACCAGAGCTCCTATGTGGCCCAGACTGGAGTGCAGTGGCAATTCACAGTCATGATCCCACTACTGATAAGCACTAGAGTTTTGACCTGCTCTGTTTCTGACCTGGGCTGATTCACCCTGGTGGTCCACCACTACAGGTAGGTCAACATTTTGATGCTGAATTTAGTGCAGACACCTGACCGGGCATAGCGAACTATACCTAGGAACTCTTGGACTCAAGCGCTCCTCCAGCCTCAGCCTCCCTAGTAGCTGGGACTGCAGGCACCTGCCATCATGTCCCAATTATATATATATAATTAGTTCTCAATATGAGCTTGTTTATTTCATTTGTCTTTAAGAAAAATGGATTTCAAAATAATCAGGATAATATTATAGTGGTACTAATGATGACTGGGGAGCTCTGGTAGCATAGTGGCTAAGACACTTGCCTGCTAACCAGAGGGCTGGCGGTTCAAACCCACCAGCCACTCCTCGGAAGGAAGGTTGGGCAATCCTACTTCCGTAGTGATACTGCCTAGGAAACCCAAGGAAGGGTCGCTATGAGTCGGGTTTGACTCGACGGCACATAACAACAACAACGATGACTGAGGAGCTCTGGTAGCATAGTGGCTAAGGCACTTGACTGCTAACCAGAAGGCTGGCGGTTCAAACCCACCAGCCACTCCTCGGAAGGAAGGTTGGGCATTCCTACTTCCGTAGTGATACTGCCTCGGAAACCCAAGGAGGGGTCGTTATGAGTCGGGGCATCGACTCGATGGCAAACAACAACAACAACATTGATGACTGGGATCCTGATCAATAGATGAAAGCACCAGATTCTGGAGTAGTGAGACCAAGAGGTTGTAGGAACGGTAGGCCTACATCTGCCAGGCATGAGATGAGTGGACTCAACTGCCCTGAATATCGTATTCCTCATCGATCAAAAGAAGACTATCAACAAAGGTGACCTCTCTACAGCTTTCACAATCTCTGATTTTATGGTAGTTGGTATGTAGGTAGAGACTCACTATGAAAGTTTTTTTTTTTTTTAATTGAACTTAGTGAGAAGATGGATGAATTTGGGTTAGGAGTCATGATTCTAGTTAATGATGCTGCTAACCAGCTGAGTGTCCCAGCCAAATTAAACCCTGCCTAAAACAAGTGGAAGAAAAGGAAATTAAATTAAGGTTTTAAAAGCTGAGGAATTGATTGCAAGTCATTTATTAATCTTTCTAAATCCAGTTTTCTCATCTAAAATATGAAAGTGCTTGACTAAGTAATCTCTCTAATCTCTTAGCTCAATTTCAATGTTTCTCTTTCATGTTCCAAAAATGTTTTGGCCATTTCTATTTTTCTAGGTTTATTATATCATTATGATGATCAAATGACCATTTTCCACACTAATCATCATAGCGCTTGATTAATTAGTGGTATATAACTTCTGACCTCTCTATCTGAATGCTTCAAAATAGTTAAATATGGTCTGGGTGTTTATTGTCAGGACAACCAAAGCTTGTGGATGAACTATTTATTTACTTATTCATTCCATAAGTATACATTGAGTTTCTCTGGCTTCTGAAATGATGACTAAATCTTATGACCAAAAATAGATTTCCTTTTAAAAAACAAAAACACTTAATCTTCTCTGCATTTGGGTTTCTTTAACTATAAAATTGGGGCCCTGTATACTTACCTCCATTATAGAAGGGCTTTGATGACTCTTGACATTTGCAGTGTGCATTGAGGTCCTTGATGGAAGGCGCTCCATCTATGTAATTAACATTAAGAGTTTACAAAAAAAAACCATAAGAGTCATTGTTAAAGAGCATCATGGAGGCTGTGTAGGCCTTTAGTCATAAGACATCTCTGATGTAAAAGAAGGTAATAATTTATAATAGCACCTAAAAGGGACTGGGACATGAAAAGAGTTAGTTGTTTTTAAACTCAGCATAGTCTTTTCATTAATTGGAGAAGCCATGACAATGTATTCAACATGTTTATTTTTTCAACTAATAAGAAAAACAATTAACTACCGTGGTCTGGAATAAATGTTGGAGTCTATGAAAACTAAAGAAGGTAACATTCATATGAATTAGGAAGCAGCTATTTTTTTTAAGGGAGTTCAGTTGCTGTGGAGCTGGGGAATTCCTGGTTTTTTGGCCAAAGAGTGCAAATATCTCTACCATATTTTATACATGCTTTAATTCTACAATACATGATAATGTCCAGAGAAGTGGCATACACTGCAGTGATCTAAGTTTGACTCCTTGGCCAAGCTAAGTGAAGTTTCCCAAATCCCCAGCAACATTTCTGGGAAGCAGGAAAAACTCTGAGCAAGCCTCTGGATGTAGAAAGTGACTGTCAAGCAGTTCCTAAGTACTTGATAAAAATTTTTGATGATGCTGCTGAAGATATTATTACTGATAGTGTACAAAATGATATTGACAATTTGGGGATGAGAGGTGATTGTACTCACAAATTAACCACAGTTGATAATTTAATGACAATCCCTGCCTCCAACCAACCACCAATGAAAAATGGAGGGCAGGAAGAATTTCCATTCTTACTACAGACATGTCTTTTTTTAGGGGGGGAAGGGAAGTTAGGAGGAATCCAACATTAGAAGCCAAACAGATTAAAATAAAATAAAATCATTGATAGGTTTTCTAAGAAGTTCATTAAAGTCATGCTTATGAAGATATGGATCTAAAATAGAGCTTGAAATAATAAGATGGAAATAAAAATTGAATGAAAATTAAATATAAATACATGTCCTTTTAGTTTTTGTCATGTTTCTGGCATTGTTCTGTTTTCCTATTAGAAGAACATGATCTACTTTGTATAAAATTAAACCATTGTCTATTCCAAAAAAAACAAACAAAAGCTTTCATATTAATATATACACATTCAAAGGAAGCTAAGAAGGTTACATTTTTTAAAATACTAATGGTAACTCCTTATTACAGAAGTAATACATCAATCCAAGCTTTATTATAACAGTACTTATTGTACCTGTGACATGTTCAAAAGAGGCAATATTAATACAGAGTTCTTAGTATATTCTGTACCAGAAAATGAATTAAAGTATCAGTTTTTAGATCAAAGCTAATCACCATCAAATTTATATCTCTACTCCTCAACTAGAACCAAAAATAACATATTTTACATCATGTAAGTCTCCTATTTTTCTGGCCAATGGTGTAGATTAGCTAAAAGTAAACAAGTAGGTAGCTAGATCATATAGACAACCAAAGTCTGTGTTCTTCTATAATTCTTTGTATTTCCTGTTCTGGGAATCTCATAAACCCAGATATGAATGTCATGGGAAAGTAGAAATGAATACACTCTTCTTTAAGGTAGATCATCTAGAATCAAATGGGTATCGTATAGTAATAATATTTCATATTTATGCAATACCTTTATGTCCTGAGTCATCTCAAGAATGGGTAGTTCAATTAAGTCATAAAAGACAATGCCAGTTACAACAAACCATTGTATAAAGAATTTGAGGATTACCAGAGTCCAAAACTTACAGACTCAGTGATGACCAAACATATATTTAAGGAGACATTCTCATGGTCCTCCTCTAGATATTATTGTCTTTTAAGGTAATGAGGTGACTTTGTAGTAATCACTCAGATGATCCTGATGTGGTCAACCCAGGGAAATTTAGAAATCAGTCAAATTTGTCTTTGAAACATCTCCCAGGGGTGACTTAATTCTTTTATTCTCCGAAACAGGTCTTGGTACTCCTACTTCCCAGAGATTTTTTTCTTCCTGCCCATAAAACACTGATTGTTCCTTGCCTAACCTCATGTTGATGGCTTAAAGGACAGGACCCCACCCTTGATGATCCATATGGGCCTACTCTCCTCACTTGTGTTTTTGTTGCTCACTAATCCCATCCATTGATTCACTCATTCTGCATTCATTCATTTTTTCTTCGATTTATCCATTTGCTCAATCAATCAATCATTTATCCATCCAATAAATAAGTGTTGACACTTGGCTAGGTTCAGGGATGTTGTAAATAATAAGGGAGATATTATTTCTGCCCTCCCCCCATACTCATGTAGTTTACAGTCTTTCTGAAAAGACAATATTAAATGCATGTTACACAAATGAGTATTTTATTAAATTAATAAGATATGCTACAAAGGAAAATGCAAAGTTATGAGAACATGTAAAATAGAGGGACCTAAGTAATGGTGGTGCTGTCATTAAAGCAGTCAGTTACTAACCAAAAGTTCGGCAGTTTGAACCCACCAGCAGCTCTGTGGGAGAAAAATGTGCCAGTCTGCTTCTGTAAAAATTTACAGCCTTGGGAGCCCTTAAGGTTCTTATGAGTCAAAATCAACTCAACAGAAAAAGTTTTGGTTTTTAGTTTTAAGAAATCAGAAAATGTCTGAGTAGGATTTGGCCAAGAGAAGTATCAGTCTGTGATGTTTTTACTTTTCTGTAGTCTGTTGTCAGCATGCTGAAAACTGCCAATCTTGTGTCTCACTCCTTCAGAACAAAGCTTCTTATTCCATTTAGAGCTGAAAATAGCAGATCTGATAAATTCATCATAATATTGATTTACTATGGGAAGGTTCCTGGTGAGACCTTCAGAACTCTTCTCCAACCAACCTCCACATGCTTGTCTCAACAGAGATACAAAAGAACCCTGGTGTCCACAGAAATGTATGCCTAAGTAGGGGCATATGACATCAATTATGATGGAAGAGCTGATGGAAGAGCTAATTCAGACAGAGGAGTTCTTGCAGAAATTAACTATTTCCTTCACCTGCATTAGTCTAATCACCTGGGATTAGATTTGACTATGAACCTCGAGTTACTAAAATGAAGACAAATGTCACTGTGTTTGCTAGGTCTTACAAGCCCATAACCAGAAGTCCAAAAATTATAGTCACCCATCTTTTTTGCAGATCTTCATAGAAGGCCATCATAGTTAATTCTTGGCTTTGGAAAACCTGATGGGACAGTTTTTATTGGAGTCATAAAATCCAGAGAGAATCAGCATAATATTGATCAGTCAGCAAGTAGGAACCATCCAGGCACAATAGTCAATTAGCAGGAGTTTAATTTCAATGCTTACCCTACCTATCTTTCCATTCTAAACACCCCATATCACAAGTGATATGTGCTATCTGGTTGTTGCAGAAAAGTCCACATTATGATACTCTGCTAGTTAAACCAATATCCAAACCTCCTAATCAAAATTTATCTATCTTCCCTACTCTTCTCTCAAACACCCACTATCAGTACAGTAAGTATGACTACTTGTCATATCAGTTAAGAAGACATCCAACATAAATATATAGAATGACTGCATGAGTTGTATCCCAATAACCCAAAATGCCCAGACTTTTCTTCACATTTTAACTTTTCTGAATTGCATTCTTGTCACGAAAGTGAAGGCACTGGATGAAAGTGTCTTTTCAGGTCCTAGAATCCATGCATATAAATGGATTGTAAATTTTTGATTGAAAAATATTATTCCCACTGCTGTGTGTCTGCCTCCAGGAATCATAAAACTCCCAGACCTACAACTCCTCAAATTCATCTGTTTTTGCTAAGTCTCAAAGATGTGCACACTCTGTCACTGCTGCCTGGGAGGTTCTGACATCCATTGTTTGTCATTTTCTTCTTTAATAAGGAAATATTTCAAATTCACACAAACAATACAGAGGATAATATAACAGGCATCTATTTGTCCACAATTCTGACTTAACATGTGTTAGTGCTTTGACATTTTTTTAAACAGTTCTCTTTTGAAGAAGAAGAGCATTGAAGACCCCGTTAAATACTTTCCTTTTTTCTTGTCTCCTTCCTTCACCAAAAGTACTGTTCTTCAATTTCATTTGCTTTTATCGTATATGTGTGTATATACCTAAGGAGCTCTGGTGGTGTAGTAGTTAAGGCATTTGGTTGCTAACTAGAAGGTCAGTGATTTGAGCCCACCAGCTGCTCTATGAAAGAGAGATGATGTAGTCTGCTTCTGTAAAGATTTACAGCCTTGGAAACCCAATAAGGGTTACTATGAGCCAGAATTGACTCGATTGAAGTGAGTTTGGTTTTAGTTTTATATATGTATCTATCTATAAATATTATTTAATATTTTAAACTTTCATAAATGGAATATATATTTATTGTTTTGTTATTTTGTTGATTTTTTTTCTGTCAATATAATGTTTTCTGTGACCACCCATATTGATATCATGTAGAGTCATTTCATTCATTTAAGTTCCTGACTATTTTCATTCTATGAAATAACAATTTATTAATTCAATCACTTATTGAACATGTATTTAGGCTATTTCCAATTTTATGCTTTTACAAAAGCACTATAGGGAAAATTCTTTCAAATGTCTCCTTGTCAAATGTCAAAAAGTTTCTATTTAGAGCATTAACCTAAGTGTGGTGTTACTGGGTCACAGGGTTTGTATATCTTCAAATTTATCAGATACTTGAGAGTCATATAAGTGACTAAGAATTAGTATGTAGGATATATAAAAGATTTCTAAAAATGTATAAGGAAAAGCTAATTATTCAATTGAAAATGTGCAAAGATTTAAACAGGCAACTAAATATTAAGAGAAACCTCAACTAGCCAATAAACATTAGAAATATTCTCAACTCAGTAGCAAACAGAGAAATACAAATTAAAACAAACTGCCCCCAGCCCCTCCCCCCCAAAAAAAAGCTTGAGGAAAGAAGAGGTTGGAGCAAGAGTCACAGAAATCATCCTATGGAATGGTGTTGAAGTGACTTACCCTGTCTCAGTTATTTTATCTATAAAACGACAGGCATCTCCAAGAACCTTGAAATCCTAACATCATCTTCCTATTCAATTAAATATGATTCTAACAACACTGGATTTGGAAATATGGAATGAAAAAGACACGTAACATGTTTCATCCAATGAGACAGGATCTGCTAGGATTGATGGACCCTGTTTTGATGTGTTCATTTGTTCTTTTTTTTTTTTTTTTCCCAAACAGTTATTAACCACCTAGTACATACTGAATTTTGCCAACTTACTGCCCTCACAGATCTTATGATAAAGTGAAAAACAGAAACCCTTAAAGGGAACATTATATACATAGAGATAAATGTTATGATGTGTGAGAGTGTAAGAGCCCTGGTGGCACAAATGGTTAAGTGCTCAGCTACTAATTGAAAGGTTGGTGGTTTGAACACACCCAGAGGCTTGATGGGAGAAAGATCTGGCAATCTGTTTCTGTAAAGACTACAGCCATGAAAACCCTATGGAGCAGTTCTACTCTGTCATACATGCAGTCACTATGAGGTGGAATCAACTTGACAGCACCTAACAATAAAACGAGTGTAAAAGGACAATAAAGCAAACACAAATGCAACCACCGCCATAGAGTCGGATCTGACTCATAGCGACCCCTCCTTGGGTTTCCAAGGGATTATCACCACAGAAGTAGATTCCCTAACCTTCCTTCTGAGAAGTGGCTGGTGGGTTTGAACCACCAGCCTTCTGGTTAGCAGTCAAATGCCTTAGGCACTACACCACCAGAGCTCCTGAAAGGGCAATAGGAGGCACTATAACCTACAGTCGAAACAGTGGAGAAGGATTTCTAAACATCCAAAAACCAAATCCATTGTATTAGAGTTGATTCCTACTCATGTCTAAAAGTAACACTTCAAGGTTGAGTGGCCTCATCCAGATATAAAGAGGAGCACACAAAACCAGGCAAAAGACAACAACCGACCTGAAGTAAGATCTAAGAAGTGAAAGAGAGTTTTAAGAACCAAAAGATATTTGATATCTAAACAGTTGAATTGAAAAGGTAGAGGGTAAAGAGATAAGGTGGTAGAGATATACAAAATCGAACTATGTACAGACTTTGTAAGCTGTATTAAAGGGTTTATATTTTGCCCTAAGAGCAAGGGAGATCCGTTGATGTTTGTAAGGAGGAGGACGGTACATTTGAACTGTAGTTCTAAGAAGTCACTTTCCAAAGCAGATGGCATAACCTTGCTTGCTGAAAGTGAAGAGGATTTGAAGTGCTTACTGATGAAGATCAAAGACTGGAGTCTTCAGTATGAATTACACTTTAACCGAAAGAAAATTAAAATCCTCACAATTGGACAACTAAGCAACACCACATAAATGGAGAAAAGATTGAAGTTGTCGGAGATTTTATTTTATTTGGATTCACAGGCAATGTCCATGGAAGCAGCAGTCAAGAAATCAGATGTCAAATTGCACTGGGCAAATCTGCTACATAAGACCTCTTCAAAGTGTTAATGAGCAAAGATGTGACTTTGAAGACTAAGGTGCACCTAACCCAAGCCATGGTATTTTCAGTCACCTCATATGTATGTGAAAGCTGGACAATGAATAAGGAGGACTGAAGAATAATTGATACCTTTGATTTGTGATGTTGGCAAAGCATAGTGAAAATACCGTAGACTGCCAGAATGGACAAATCTGTGCTGGAGGAAGTGCAGCTGGAATGATCCTTAGAAGTGAGAATAGCCAGACTTTGTCTCACCTACTTTGGTCATGTTGTTAGAAGGGCCCAGTTCCTAGAGAAGAATATCATGCTTGGTAAAGTAGATGGTCAGTAATCCGATGATGTATTCTTCTTCATATGGTCCAAATTCTTGGCATACCAAATAGAGTGTGTAAGTATGGTGAAAGGATACAACCTTGATGCACAGCTTTCCTGATTTTAAACCATGCAGTATCCCCTTGTTCTGTTGGAATGACAGTCTCTTCATCTGTGAACAGGTTCCTCATAAACACAATTAAGTGTTCTGGAATTCCCATTCATCACAATGTTATCTATAATTTGCTATGATCCACACAGTCAAATGACTTGGTATGGTCAATAAAACACAGGTAAACATCTTTCTGGTATCTTTGCTTTCAGCCAAGATTCTTCTGACATCAGCAGTGATATCCCTCATGTTACATACTCTTCTGAATCCAGCTTGAATTTCTGGAAATTTCCTTTCAATATATTGCTACAAACATCTTTGAATTTTCCTCAACAAAATTTTACTTGGCTATGATACTAATGATACTGTTTGATCATTTCCACAATCTGTTGGATCAACTTTCTTTGGAATGGGCAAAGATATTGATCTCTTCCAGTCAGTTGGCCATGTTAACTGCCTTCCAAATTTCTTGGCAAAAATGAGTAAGCACTTCCAGTGCTACATTTGTTTGTTGAAATATCTTAATGAACATTTGGTCAATTCATTGAGCTTTGTTTTTCTCCAATTTCTTCAGTGCTGCTTGGACTTCTTCCTTCAGTACTGTAGTTTCCTGGTCATATTGTAACTCCTAAAATGGTTGAACATCGACCAATCCTTTTTGGTATAGTGTCTCTGTGTATTCCTTCCATCTTCTTTTGATGTTTCCTGCATTGTTCAATACTTTGTCCATAGAACCCTTCAATATTACAATTCGAGGTTTGATATTTTTATAGTTATTTCAGCTTAAGAAATGTCAAGCATGTTCTTCCCTTTTGGTTTTCTAACTCCAGGTCTTTGCATATTTCATTACAATACTTTACTATGTGTTCTAAATCTGCCCTTTGGAATCTTCATATCTTTTATTTCATCATTTCTTCCATTCACTTTTGCTACTCTCCATTCAAGAGCAAGATTCAGAATCTCTTCTGACATCCATTTTTGTCTTTTCTTCCTTTCCTGTCTTTTTAATGACCTTTGGCTTTCTTCTTATATGATACCATACCATAACTCTTCTGGTCTTCCGTTATTGGTATTTAATGAATCAAATGTATTCTTGAGATGGTCTCTAAATTCAGGTGGGAAATAATCAAGGTCATAATTTGGCTGTCAAGGACTTGCTTAAATTTTCTTCAACTTCAACTTGAACTTGCGTATGAGCACTTTATGTTATGTTCCACGGTCAGCTCCTGCCCTTGTTTTGACTGATGATATTGGGTTTCTCCATCACCTTTTTCCACATGCTCTATTTGATTCATGTGTATTCCATCAGCAAGGTCCACATGCATAGCTGCCATTTATGTTGTTGAAAAGAGGTATTCGCAAAGAATAAGGAGTTGGTCTTGCAAAATTCTATCATGCCATATCTGACATCAATTCTATTCCACAGGCAGTGTTTTCCAACTACTGAAGCTGCTTCTTAGTTTCCAACTTTCACATTCAAATCATCAGTAATTATCAATAAATCTTGATTGCATGTATGGTCAATTTCAGACTGCAGAAGCCGGTAAAAATCTTCAATTTCTTCATCTTTGGATTTTATGGTTGGCACATAAATTAGAATAATATTAGTATTAACTAGACTTCTTTGTAAGTATATGGATATTATCCTATCAGAGACAGCATTGTGCTTCACAACTGATCTTGAAATGTTTTTTGTGATGATGAATGCTGTCATTCCTCCATTTGTCATTCCCAGCATAGTAGATCATATGATTGTCTGATTCAAAATGGCCAAAACCTGTCCATTTCAACTCATTAATGACTATGATATTGATCTTTATGCTTTCCATTTCTTTTTTGACAATTTCAAATTTTCCTAGATTCAAACTTTATACATTCCACATTTCAGTTCATGAATGTTTGCAACTGTTTCTTCTCATTCTGAGTCATGCCTCATCAGCAAATGAAGGTCCCGAAAGCTTTCCTCTATTCATGTCATTAAAGTCAACTCCATTTTGAGGAAGCAGCTCTTTCACAGTCATATTTTGAGTGCCTTCCAACCTGAGGGGCTCATCTTCCAGGACTCTATCAGATAATGTTTTAGGGCTATTCATAAATTTTTCCAGTAATACATCAGACAGTATTTTACTCCTATTCATAAGGTTTTCAGTGGCCACTTTTTTTCAGAAGTGATGGGCCCTCTTTCTTCCCAGTCTATCTTAGTCTAGAAGTTCTACTGAAACCTGTCCACCATAGGTGACCCTGCCTATACTTGAAATACTGGTGGCATAGCTTGCAATTTCACAGCAACACATAAGCCACCACAGGACAACAAACTGACCCAGGACTATGGATTCTCAAACTACTACCATTTAATTCTATTAATCCAATTGACTATTTGCTAACCAAGCACATATATGGCTGTTCAAATAAATGACCTTATTTGGACATCACTGCTTTGATTTGAAAAAAAAAAAAAGATTTCACTTTACTGGCATCTTCCTACAAATTACATAAATTAAAATACAATAACTGGTTTCTTCAGGTAATTCTGTCTCAATTAAGTCAATAGGACAGAGACACCCATAACACAAGAAATGAAAAAAAGGAGTGAGGAAGAATGTGATCTCCTAGGGAAAAGGAAATAGAGTCCTTGATCTTCTATAAATATTTCCAAAGTAATAAAAAAGAGACAGAAAAAAAATTCACACTGACAATGTATGTCAAAACATTGCCACTCGAAGCATATGTTTTAAAAGGTTAAGGGGAAGAAAAGGGCGGGCACAAATATAGAGATTTTCAGTCATGTTTTCAAATCACTCACAGGATTGAGGTGCTGAAAGACCTCTAAGCCTGGGATTTATGCATAATTGGATTATTCAAAAACATACAAATGGCTGCCAGAGCAAAGTACAATGTTCACTTTTGAAATCACAAGAAAAGCTTTGTTTTCAGTAGGTTGAATTGACTAAAGTTTAGTTTCAGTGAAGCATGTTTTTGCTTTGGGTGTCATTATTTAGTTTGGCCTCCTTGCCAAGGAAACCTTTTTCTTACTTCAACTGTTGTTTTTCTTCTGCTACAACTGTGAAAGTGGAGGCAGGATCCTGATGCTCCATATTTAAATGAGAACTGGCTCCCTGTTTACCTTTAATTCTGATGAAGGGAGGGAGGGAGCATGGGGTCTTGATTGCTTGCCAGGACTTGTAAAGCTGATAGATGTGTGCCTTGTCTCTTGAATCATCTGGAAAATCAAGTTTAGCTGGTTTGATCAAAGGGTTTGCAAGTCAGTTGAGAACACTAGCATGCAATAACTATAGATACTGTATACATTGACCAGCCAAAGGCCAAAAAGCTAATAGCTTTGCCAGAGATAAAGGATTATATGTGTTATGCTTCTGAATACCAAAGAAAGGAATTCTCCATTTTCATAGTAATGGTTAAGGTTTTTACTGGTTAAGCATTCAGAAAAACAAAATACTCTAAATCTTAGGGACTTAAGTTATGACGAAAAACTTTTAAAATCCTGCTGCTATCTGCCCATTTAAATCCTGAGTGGAGTGAAGGAATAAACTATGCACTTTCTCCTTCAGGCTCATCAGGAGAGAGGAGAGTAGTTTTAAATAGTTGTGAGGTGAGGTTGCCTCATACTTTTTCAGTCCTTTTCATCTGAAGCTTCTAGCCACAACACCTGTAGAGACAAGATGATTTTGATTGAGATTGATGTAGAAAGGGCCTGGCACGCATTCTTTGTTGGACATCCTCCTTGTGGACAAGTTGGTCACATGGGAAAAACTTGGTTTCTCTGCCAAAAAATGATTCCCTGGATCAGAAAACTGTATGTCTTGAAGTGAAAAATTAGAAAAATTAAAACCAAGAAAGATTCATCATATATGTCTCTGACCTTTCTCATGAATTTTTCTGACTGGATCCCACAGGTATACTAAAAGTCCTCTGCTTTTATTTCTGTTTAAGTCATTCAAAAATAGACAACACTTTTCTGGGGAAAACTATGGCCAACTTTCTGCCAATACTTCCCTTTTCGTAATATAACACTAAAAGGTGACCACTGAGGAGCTACTCAACTGCTAGTGTGAATAAAGAGTTCTTTAGAATAGTCCACTACTGTGAAACAATCACTTTAACTGATTGTGATTTCCTAATAAGGACACTGTTTTAGTTGCTACTGCAAAGCTTCACAAAACAACTGTTGGGAAAAGCTTAAAGAAAGAAAGAAAAAAAAAACTTGGCACATTGACCTGGCATTAAACTAAATTACAGGTACAGTGGTGACATATGTAAACGAATATGCCAGTACAAGTAACTGAATGTTATGTGCCCTGCACAATAATAGGCAATGCATTATTCAAGTTTGTACTAATTAAAGAACTACTTTGTTGCTAAGAATCAGTGTATTAAAAACATACGTTCTTATTAGCTGTGTTCCCAAGAGTTAGAAAGATGAGAGTTGATTCTCAGGTTTCAGGGACCTATTATTAACTGCTCAAAGTATTTTCTTAATCACATGCATTTTTAAAGAGAAAACTCTGAGTCCATACAGACAAGGTCTGATTGTGAAGTTTTAAATGGCGATCCTTAGGTTTTCTTCTTTCCGTGATGTTTTCCCTTCTTATTCCACCAAATTTCATTTCTCAGAATCCGGACCTGAACTAAAGTTAAACATCATAAAGTAATTTACTCAGTAAAAACAGAATTTATTGACTGAAAAGCATTTTTACAGTGTAATCTGCATTTTTGCAAGTCCTTGTGGAAAATCCCCTGTGATCGGGTGGTACTTAAAGTCTTAAATATGCACATTGGCCAGGAAGCTTTTGAAAGAAAGGGAACAAAGCGGGGGTGTGGAGCTGTTATATCTAACCCACCAGTGTGTTGTCACCAAAGAAACAAAAAGACCGCTTTTATGGGCTGCTCTGCTCCTTGGCTTCCCCACCCTTGTCTGCTTGCACCCTGCTGGCCTCTAGTTGCATCCTTTCATAATCTCTGCCCAATTGAGAGACACAGTGTCTTAGCCCTGCTCCAAGGTCCCTTTCTGAGACTCCATCTCTCCCTATCAACTCTCCTCTGTGTCACTGCCTGGGTTTTTGTTTATATCCTCTCCATCTTCTCAGTCTCTTAAGGTTTTTCTAGTTGATGTGGTTTTCCTTCTCAACACTCATTTATTTGAGCAACTTCTTCATCTGACTTTCTCATGAAGCTGTTGTTCCACAGAATCCTTCTCTTTCCCTTAACCTGAAATGCCTGAGACGAAAAACACTCTCCTAAGTACCTTTGTCCATTTCCCTGGCAATACATTATCCTTTTAACTCATAGCTCTAGATCTTCCTTTTTCTCTTATTTCCTGTCACATGCGCGTAAATGATTTCTATTAATTAGAAAGAATTTGACATCACTCTTTCTCATTTGCAACTTGATAGTCTTTCTTGACTGGGTGAAAATGAGGTAAAATTACTGTTATTTGCCAGGAATTACATACTCCCATGATATTGTAGATATAAGAACACTCTCAATCATATATGGGCAGTGGAAACACTTTGAGTCACTGCTGAGTCATGTTACTAATTCCTATTCTTATGAAATTCGCTCTATATTCTAAATTCTATACTCTTATTAGGCAGTTTTTTGGGTCTCCTGTTTTATGGACTTCTTGAATCCTTCGATGAAGTCACTGAGTGGTGCAAATAGTGCACTCGGCTGATTACGGAAAGGTTGGAGAGAGAGTCCATCCAGAGGTGTCTGTGAAGAAAGAACTGGTAATCTACTTCCAAAATCACTCATTGAAAACTCAAGGGAGCACAGCTCTCCTCTGACACATGCGTGGTCATCGTAAGCTACAACAGACTTGAAAAGAAGTGGTTTTGAGGTCTTTTGATGCTTGCTAACAGTCTTCACTCTAACATTCCATTATCTCTACTCTAAAATATACCCACCAGTCAATCCTATCACTCTATTTCCAATTGATCTGTTTCTTTTGCTCACCCTAATGCCTTCTTTCTTTGACTACCTTCAAGCTTCATCCTGACCCATCAGTTTTGAAAACTATTTAGAGATCCCTATAGCGCAGTGCCTATTAGGAGATCTGGTAGTGTAGTGCCTAAGGCACTTGTGCTAACCAGAAGGCTGGTGGTTCAAACTCCCAAGCCACTCCTTGGAAGGAAGGTTGGGCAATCTACTTCTGTAGTGATACAGCCTCAGTAACTCAAGGAGGGATGACTATGAGTCGGGTCTGACAAGACAGCACATAACAACAGTCTCATATTCAAATCCTGTGTTTGTCTCTATGCCTTTTTTTGTTGTTGCATTCCATAAATATGTTTTGACACTGTCTAATCATAGTAAACTGATTTTGTTCCCTATTTTCTCCCTACTTTTATTTCCCTGACATCGATTCTTACTCGAGTTTCTTTCCTAGATAGACAGCCTCGTGACTCTAGAATCATCCCTTTATTTCCTACCTAAGAGGTCTTCTTTCCCCTTCCCCTCTTCCTGTCTGCTCCTTCTTGAACTTTGTCAAGAGTTTCATTCCCAGGTCCTTTTTCCATCTCTCTCATTCTCCTATCCTCACTTGTGGCATCTGCTGTATGAATCCCTTTACCTCAAAACTTTCCTCTTCTTTCATCATGTATAATCCAACATGGGAAGAGTCATCCTGACTCCAAAGCTCTCAACACTTGGAGCACCAAATGACCAAGGCAAATACACTACTTTTTTTTTTTTTTTTCCATTTAGAAAATGCCCATTCTGAACAGCCTCCCCATTATTAAAAAAAAAAAAAAAAAAAGAGTACTTTCTTTGAAGATAGAAGATAACAACTTTAAGTACGCTTTGAGACCTAACAACTTTTTTCCATACACTCTCACCAAAACCAGATGTCTCCCGGAACATCATTTTACAGACCTGCCTATTTCCTGGGCTGATTTAATGACTTATCACCGAATTGAGGACCAATGATTGCCTTCAACACATTTGGGTTTATCTTTCTCATAGTATTTATTTAGTCACAAATTAACTTACATTTGTAGCCTAATTGTCAGTTTTCAGATTAACATCATCCTTCTACTAATAAAGGAGCTCTGGTGGTATGGTGGATGAGGCATTTGGCTGCTAACCAGAAAGTCAGGAGTTCAAGCTCACCAGCTGCTCCACAGAAGGAAGATGAGGCAGTCTACTTCCATAAAGATTCACAGACTCAGAAACCCAATGGGGGTGGCTATGACTCAGAATCAACTCAATGGCAGTGAGTTGTTTTTGTTTTTTTTTTCTTTTTGGTTTCTAATGATAATCATAACCAAGGGGTCCCTAGGTAGTATATGGCCCATTTAGGCATTTGCTCATCACCAAGGATTTTTTAAAAGGTTCTCTTCATTGTATATTAATAATAATTTCAATTACATGATTTTAAATTGCTCTAATAAAAACAGGAGCTCTGGTAGCATAGTGCCTAAGGCACTTGACTGTTAACCAGAAGGCTGGTGGTTCAAACCCACCAGCCACTCCTCGGAAGGAAGA
>NW_006921799.1:3507804-3520789 GCF_000298275.1 Orycteropus afer afer
TAACCAGAAGGCTGGTGGTTCAAACCCACCAGCCACTCCTCGGAAGGAAGATTGGGCAATCTACTTCCGTAGTGATACTGCCTAGGAAACCCAAGGAGGGGTCACTATGAGTCGGGTCCGACTTGACGGCACATAACAACAACAACAACTAATAAAAACATTCAATTTACTACCGAATGGCATAATTTATTTTTGTCATTCATTTCTAGATTGTAAATCTATTAAAGTTAGTATTAAATTAAAAAAATAAAACATGAATATTTCATAGACTTCTGAAACTCAAGGAATCACTGTGTGGACCAAATGGTTAAACACTTAACTACTAAGCAAAAGTTTGGCAGTTTGAGTACATTCAGACTCATCTTGGAAGAAGGCCTGGTGAGCTACTTCTAAAAGATCACAACTACTGAAAACCCTATGGAGCAGTTCTACTCTGAAAAACCTGGGGTCATCATGAGTTGGCATAGTGACTCAATGGCAACTATATTGTTTTTCTGAAACTCAACATGTAATAGCTGAGCCATTATTTTTTTTCCTAAATTTTATCTAATTCCATGGATTAAAATACCATTTCTATGCAAATTCTTTGCAAATCTTTACCTTAAACCCTATGTTCTTTCTGAACCACAGATGGAGATTCCAGTTGCTTGCTGCCCACCTCCACCTAAAACCACCATAAACCCTCCTCCAAATCTGCTGCTCCTATAGATTGCAGTCTATAAAAACTCTCAGTGCAATGTGGTCCAAATGTTGCAGAGGCATCGAGGACAGAGAGATGTATACCACCTGAGATGGTGGAGAAAGGCTTCATCACAAGGTGTATATTACAGCCGGGTTTTGAAGCATGAGCAGAAAATCTCCAGGAGGTAATTTTAAGCATAGAAAAAGAACATGATCAAGACAAAATCAGAAGTCTCACAAAGGCACTGCCCCATTTCCTTTCTCCCTGTCAATACCCTGGGTCAATGTCTCCATCAAGGTTCCACTGACCTTCAGATTAACCTCCTTAGCTCCTAGAACTTCCTCATCCTGCCCATTGCCCACATAGTTTCATCTCTTACTGCTCCCTTTCAAGAACTCTGAAGACAATGGTTCAGGGCTAAAAGTCTCACCTTCCTCGCAGGAGACCTGGATTTGATTCCTGGCCAATGCATTTCATCCACAACCACCAGTTTTGTCAGCGGAAGCATGCATGTTGCTGCAATGCTGTTAGCAGAGCTGCCAGCCTAAGACAGACTAGAAAGAAACAGTTGGTGATATACTTCTGAAAATCAACCAATGAAAACCCTATGGAACACAATAGTCAGATCCCCATGCATGAATTGGGGCTGCCTCAAAGGCAAGGACTCTGTTCCAGAAATGCATTAGGCCAGCCAGTGGCACTTGGAAGTAAAGGAGGTTGCAGTCTCTGCAAGACTAGAGCGATAAAGGAAAATTTTTAAACAGTCATGACAACAGAAAATGGTGATTATTGAAAAAATGGCTGCACCAGAGGCCAAAGTCTGTCATCAAATTGGGTATTATTGTGATTTTAATTTGTCATGGGACAGATTTTTAAAGATTAAACTGGATGAAGTTTGGGTATTTTAGGAGAGAATAATACAATTCAGCAAGTTAAACCATCTAACAGCAGACTTTAAGGTAACTGTAGAAACACTGAGTATATCAAAGACAGAACTCATGGAAATAAGTGAAGATAAAACTAAAATCAGAAGATCTCCAAGCAAACACCTCCCTGAAGTGGCTGATGAGTACAAAAATGACGTAAAAACATACATGTTTATATTAAAGTGTTCCCAACAGATGCCACCCTTGATGATATAAAACAATGGTTAGAAGACAAAGGTCAAGTGCTAAATATTCAAATGAGAAAAACATTGCACAAAGCATTTAAGGGATCAATATTCGTTGTGTGATAGCATTGAATCTGCTAAGAATTTGTAGAGACTCCTGGCCAGAAGTACAAAAACACTGACCTGTTAATACTTTTCAAGAAAGATTACTTGCAAAAGAGAATGAAGAAAAATAGCAAAACAAAGTGGAAGCTAAATTAGCAGCTAAACAGGAGCAAAAAGAAAGAAGTTAGAAGAAGATGCTGAAATGAAATCTCTAAGAAGAAAAGATGAGCAGCTCAGATGTGTAGAGAAGATTTGCATGTTCTTTTCTCAAATCATGGAGAAATAAAATGGGTAGACTTTGTCAAAGAGAGAAGAATTGTTTAAAGAAAAAGCTAAAGAAATGCTAAGGAAAGCCAAAGACACAAGTAATGGCAACCTACAATTACAGAACAAAGAAGTGATATGGGAAGTACTAGAAGGAGCATTGATGCTTTTGAGCTGTGGTTTTGGCAAAGAATGCTGAAAGTATCATGAACTGCTAAAAGAACTATCAGATCTGTCCTGGAAGAAATACAGCCAGAATGCTCCTTGGAGGTGAGAATAGCCAGACTTCATCTCACATACTTTGGTCATGTTCTCAGAAGGGACCATTCCCTGGAGAAGGATGTCATGTGATACCACCTCAGAAACCCAAGGAGGGGTCACTATGAGTCAGGGCCGACTCGATGGCCCCTAACAACAACAACAACATACATATATATACACTTCAATGTTCTAGCCAAGAAGCCCTGGTGGCACAGTGGTTAAAGCACTTGGCTGCTAACCAAAACATCAGTGGTTCAAAGCCACAAGCACTCCATAAGGGAAAGATATGGCAGTCTGCTTCCATAAAGATTACAGCCTTGAAAACTCCATAGGGCAGTTCTACTCTGTCCTATAGGATCACTATGATTTGGAATCAACTTGATGGTAATTGCATTTTGGGTTTGGATGTTCCAGTCACACTTAAATTCTTGCCATTGTGTGGCTCCTCTATGTAGAAAGCCCTGTATTTCCTCTACTCACCTTTCACTTCTGTGAAGCTGTCTTGAATCCTTCAGGCCAAATTAATTGTACTTTCCTTTATGCTTCCATACCATATAGCACTTGTCACAACCAGATTTGTATTATATTTAGTTGTGTACTTGTTCATCTCTCCCACCAGACTGTAAAGTCCTGGAGAACAAGAACAATGTATTACTTATCTGTATCTCTGTGTGATACCTAACCCAGAATTTTGTATGTAGCAGGTTCTCCTTTATCACCTATTGAATTGAATTGAATAAATGGTTACTGAATGAAAAAAAAAAAAATTACTCATAATTTTATCTACATAATTATAGCGAAGCTGACACAGGTGAGTGCTATGCAATTGTTTTTGTTCCCAAGTCTCAACTTGCTGTTGAATCACTTGTAGATTTCCTGACAGATTATATTTTATATTATACCAAGATTTAATGGTGCAAAAAAAATATGATCAACAATTTGTTCACATTTACTATAAAAGGAGTTCCTAGTTCTGTAGTCTGTGTACAGTAAAGGTTGGAGCTGTGAGTTATTCTGCCATCTTAACATGTAAAGGATTCTGTTATATTTCAGTTTTTTGGTGGTTCTCTCTTTTGCCTCTTGCTATCAGGCCTCTAAGCTCAAAAGGAACCATTTATTCCCACATAGGTGATAAAACTTACACTGCATACAGATCTTGTGCTAATTTTATGGTGCCACATTAGAACAAATTATCAATAATCTCTGAATGTAAACTGGGTGATTTGTCACTTCTAGTCAATTATGAGGAACTCTGGTAGCATAATGCCTAAGGCACTGCTAACAAGAAGGCTGATAGTTCAAACCCACCAGCCATTTCTCAGAAGGAAGGTTGGGCAATCTACTTCTGTAGTGATACCACCTCGGAAATCTAAGGAGGAGTCAACATGGGTTGGGTCCGACCCCACTGCACATAACAGCAACAACAGTCAAATATTCCACTGAATCTTCAACAGTCTAAACTGATCTGCAATGAATAGGGTCATGGACAATAATATTATTTTGATGAGACTGAAGCTGATTGAAAAGAAATGAAAGATTAGGGAAATCTGTGTTACCTAGGCTCAGTTCTATGGTGGAGAAGGTGGAGACCTGGACTTCTCAGTTCTCCTCTTCAGCGGCATCTTAATGGGCTGTTGCCTCTTGAGTCAATGGAACATTTTTAGTCCCTGGCTCTCTGACCTCAGTGGTATAGATAAATTCCATGTTGTCTCTGAACCACTTACATCTCAATTTTATTATCGATCAGCCCTACACCTATGCAAAGACCTGATGTTGATATTTACCTTAACATTTTATTGTATAGTCAATTAGAAATGTTTTTCAGATTTCAAAATAAAGTCACCTGCAACTAATTCCAAACAGAAAACTAAATAATGAAAAAGCAGGTCTTCCTTAACTATACATTGATTAAAATACGGTCTTTGATTTGGAAATCCTTTCTCAGTTTTAAACAATTAAAATGATCCTTTTGCTCATTGAATTATTCCAAAAACTGATGATTAAAATGTCTTGCATATTAACCTGAAAATTAAATAGATTCAAGTGAAGAATTATGTTATAGAATTGAAAAATACAATTAATATGTTTCAATCATAAATCTCATTGAGTTTAATTAAATACATCTGCATCTCTCTCTAGTGACCTAGTCTCTAAATTTGAGGTAATTTTTAATGCATTCTGCTTGAAATATTTCATTTATTAATGAATAGATTTGTCATTCAAAACAATATCTCTCATTATAGATTGTAGGCAAGTTTCTGGTTTCAGTAACAATATATCAAATTTTAAAACTTTCTATTTCCTTAAAAGTAACTGTTCTCAAATGTCTTCCAAAGCATTGTTTCTGACATATTCACTGTCTTCCAATACTTACAGAGCTACTTTCTCCAGGAATTCTGAAATAGTCTCTACCGATTTTTGCATTGACCCTCTCAGAAACACAGGGGAGAAATTCTATAGCTGGAAATCAATTTTGGCCTTTAAAGTACATTACTTCATTTATCCAAGATTACCTATTATGTGAATAGGTATAAATCAAATTATTCAAATGAAATACATGACAAGGTACTTGGCCTCAGAGAAATCATTATAATCACCAAAATGAAGGACAACAAAAACTACACAAGTTCAGGGTGAGGAGGAATAGAGAAACTGGAGAGCAGGAAGAACATCATTTGACCTGACTTGGCTGGGGGTGAGGAAGAGTTAAATATCAACTCAAACCAATCTAAATCACTGCCATTAAGTTGATTCCAACTCATAGCAACCCCCCATTGGTTTTCCAAGGCTATAAACCTTTATGCAAGAAAACTGCCTCATCTTTCTTCCATACTACTTGGAGCCAGTTCTGGTGTGCTTAAGGATCAAAGAAAAGACCAATGGGATTGTAGTAGAGTTTCTGTTCACACATAGTGATGGATACAGATTGGAGTGAGGGCAGTGTGAACAAGGGGTGAGAATAGCAGATGACAATGTGGTGGAAAATTCCCTGGATTTCGAATATGGTTTGCATTCAACTGATAACACAAAGGCTGGCTGTTCAAACACACCCAACAGCCCTGTGAAAGAAAAGTCCTGATGATCTGCTTCCATACAGATTGCAGGCAAGAAAATCCTATGGAATACAATTCTACTCTGTAACACATGGGATAGCCATGAATCAGAATCGGCTCAACAGCTACTACCAACAACAGAATTAGGTTTGAGTCATACTCTGCACTTACACTGTGCTCAGTGCCTAGATCTGTGAGCTCCCATTTATGAGATCTAGCACTTATAATCCATAAATCACTTTAAAAATTCAAGATGATAAACTGATATTAGCAATACTATTACTGATAATATTAAAATATCATCCTTATTATTTAAAACCCTCCAGGAACTTCCTTTTGCACATAAAACAAGATGTAAACTTATCATGATCTACAAATACTGACAAGATCTGTAATCTGCTTATTTCTCAACTTCCTTTATCTCATTCTGTCCTTGATCACTTTTCCTTAGCCATACTGGCCTCCTTCCCTGTATCCATATATTCCAAGCTCAGTTTATGTGTACTTCTGTTTCCTCTCCCTTCTCCCTTCTTTCTTCTCTTTACTGATTCTTTTTCAATCTTCAGATCTCAACTCAAAAATCTCCTGAAAGAGACCTTCAATGACCACCTTGTCTAAAGTACAACAAAAAAAAATGCAATGCACTGCAGTGGAGTTGGATCCGACTCATAGCAACCCCTCCTTGGGTTTCCAAGGCAATATCACCACAGAAGTAGATTGCCCAACCTTCCTTCTGAGGAGTGACTGCTAAGACTCCCAAATTTCTTTCTGTTCTATCAACCTATTGGGGTCTCCAGATCCATATTTGTACCCATTCCAAAGAAAGGTAATTCCATGGATTGTGAAAATTACAGATCAATACCATTAATATCACACGCATGTAAAATCTTACTGAAGATAATTCAACAATTGTTGTTGTTGTTGTTATGTGCCGTCGAGTTGGCCCCGACTCATAGCAACCCCTCCTTGGGTTTCCGAGGCAGTATCACTACGGAAGTAGGATTGCCCAACCTTCCTTCCGAGGAGTGGCTGGTGGGTTTGAACCGCCAGCCTTCTGGTTAGCAGTCAAGTGCTTTAGCCACTATGCTACCAGAGCTCCCAAATCAACAATAGTTGCATCAATATATTGAGAGAGAACTTCCAGAAATGCAAGCTGGATTCAGAAGAGGACATGGAACAAGGGATAACATTGTTGATGTCAGATGAATCCTGGCTCAAAGCAAAGATAACAGAAAGATGTTTACTTGTGTTTTATTGACTATGCAAAAGCTTTCAATTGTGTGGATCATAACAAATTATTGATAACATTGAGAACAATGGGAATTCCAGAACACATAATTGTGCTCATGAGGAACCTTTGCATAGACCAGGAGGCTATTGTTTGAACAGAACAAAAGGATACTGCATGGTTTAAAATTAAGAAGGGAGTGCATCAAGGTTGTATCCTTTCACTAAACTTATTCAATCTATATGCTGAGCAAATAATCTGAGAAAGTGGACAATATAAAGAAGAATGTGGCATCAATATTAGAGGATGACTCATTAACAACCTGTGATATACAGACGACACAACTTTGCTTGCTGAAATTGAGGATGACTTGAAGTACTTACTGATGAAGATTATAGACTGTAGTCTGCCGTATGAATTATACCTCAATATAAAGAAAAAAAAAATCCTCACTATTAGACCAAGAAACAACATCACAATAAACAGAGAAAAGACTGAAGTTGTCAAAAACTTCATATTACTTGCTTCTACAATCAAGACCACTGAAACAGCAGTCAAGACACCAGATGATGTATGTATTGGGCAAAGGTGCTGCAAAAGACCTCTTTAAAGTGCTGAAGAGCAAAGATATCTCTTTGAAAACTGAGATGTGCCTAACTCAAGCCATGGTATCTTCAATCGCCTCATATGCATGTGAGAGCTGGACAATAAATAAGGAAGACTGAAGAAAGTTGATGCTTTTGAGTTGTGGTGTTGGTGAAGAATACTGAGAGTACCATGGACTGCTAAAAGAACTAACAAATCTGTCCTGGAAGAAATCCAGCCAGAATGCTCCTTGGAAGCAAGAATAGCCAGACTTTGTCTGACCTACTTTGGTCATGTTGTCAGAAAGAACCATTCCCTGGAGAAGGATATCATGCTTGGTAAATAGGAGGGTCAATGAAAAAGGGGAAGGCCTTCAATGAGGTGGATTGACACAGTGGCTGCAACAATGGGCCAGGTATAGCAAAGATCATGAGGCTGACACAGGACCAGGCAGTGTTTCATTCTGTTATACATAGGGTCACTATGAGTCAGAGGCAACTTGACGGCATGTAACAACAACATTGGTTTCTCCACAGCATTTACTGCAATCTGAAATCACTTTGCTGAATAATTCTTTGTTGTTGATTGGCTTCTGAATCACCATCAAGCTTCTCTAGTCTATTGATTCCTTCTGCACTCTATTAAATAAAAAGCAAAACCAAACACTCTTGACCCTATATCTCTCCTCAGTTACTGTTTCCCTTTATTGCAAAACTCACTGGAAGAGTTTTCTATGCTTGCTATCTCTATTTTCTGTTCCCCCATTCACCTTTGAACTAATTCCACTGAGGCCTTCTTCCCTATCACTCCATGAAATTGCTCTTATCAATGTCAATGACCCTGTTTGTGCAAATGATTAAGTGAGTGTTCAAGTATTAGCTGAATTTTGGTGGCTCAAACCCACCAAGAGGTAACTCAGAAGAAAAGCCTGATGATCTGCTTCTGAAAAGTCATAGCCTTGAAAATTCTGTGGAGCAGTTCTACTCTGCACTTATGGGGTGGCCATGAGTCAGAATCAACTCAACAGCAACTAACAACAATAACAACAATGATCTCATATTGCCAAATCCTATAGACAATTCTCAACCCTCAACTTCCTTTGATCAACAGCATTTGACAACATTGACCATTGGCTCCTCCTTAACATGTTTTCTTCCCTTCATCTCCTGGACTCCATTTTCCTTTGGTCCTTCTTCAATCTTACTGGCTGCTCTCATTTTTCTTTGTTAGACCCTCACCATCGAAGATCTTCACATATAAGGAGCATAATTGACCCATAGTCTCAATTGTTATGCTCTGAAATCTGTCACTATGTATGGATCTCTCCTGTATTTGCACATTCTCTCTAGGTCACCCTCTTCAGTACTATGGCTGTTATGAGGTCTACATGCAAATGCCTCTCAAATGTTTATTTCCAACCTATAAAAGTGTCTACTTGGTATCTCCACTTAGTTGACAAAGAGGCTACATAAATATAACATTTTTTTTCACCTATTGCTGCATAAAAAAAGAAAAGAAAACCTACACAAAATTTAGTGGCTTAAAACAACAACTATTGTATTACATGTCATGCTGTGTCAAGAATATAGGATCAGCTAAGTGATTTTTTCCCTCCCTGTGACATCAACTGGAGATACTCGATAGTAGTTAACCTTTGGATAGATTGGTCTGGAAGGCCCAAGATGACTTCCTTCACATAATTTGTTGGGATTTATGCAAAATAAAATTTTAGATCCCTTTGTTCCAAAATCACTAAGAATTTCAAGGCAGCAGTGCAGTATTGAGTAACTGCACAGGTATAAGCTCATGAAGCCAGCCCTGCATATCTCATTCAGCTAAAATGTTGACCAAGTCATCTACTTGTAGCCTCTCGTATATTGGTCTTAGGGTAGGCAGACTTCTTATTTGGCATCTCAGTTTTCCCAGACTGAGCAGAAATTGCAAAGCTTCTTCTGATCCAGCCTCAAAAGTCCCACAGTATCATTTCTACTACAATTAATTGGTCAGGCAAGTCACCAAGACTAACCTAAATTCAAAAGGAGGGGAATTGGACCTTGTCTCTCAAATGGAGGAATATTTGCAGTCATATTAATAGCTACAATATATGTGACAACCCCACTTCCCACGCCAAAACCTGCTTCATTCATCCTTGTCATCATTTATCTTTCACTTGTTTGAGGTAAAAACCTTAGAGTTATTCATGACTTCTCTATTTTTCTTTCAACTCACAAAATGTATCCAGAATCCAACTACTTCTTACCACTCCATTGCCTTTCTAGTACAAGCCATCATTATTCCTTTCTTCAATTACTGAAATAAACCTACTTATGAACTCCCAATTTTCACCCTTGCTCTCCTATAGTCCATTATCCACAGGGAACTAGGGTGACCTTATAAAAATATCAACAATGCTTTTCTCCTCTTCTGGTAAAATCTTCCAGTAGTGTTCGGCCTCATTCAGAATAAAAACCAAACCCATTACAATGCCCTTCAAGACAATAAATGATTCATAATATATGGTGGCACATTGTTTGTAGCAGTGGGTAGAATAGCTAGTAATGTGTGCAGCCACATCTCTCAGATCTTCACCTACAGGGGGAATAATTGACACATGGTTCCAACTGCTGTGCTTTGAAATCTATTATCATGTTTGCACCAAGACCATGTTTCCCCAGTTGCTCCCAGTGAATGACTGAGCATAGGAGATATAGTGAGACAAATCTATTCATGAAAGATGACTTTTCTGATATGCAACTTGGTTCAAAGATTTCCCAGGAGACTTGTCAAATTTTACATAGAACCAGGGCTTTAAACCAGTTCAAAATGGTGTAATCATGGCCAATGGAAACAAGGCAGCATCTACATTGCACAGCAACTAAATCTCTTACATGGCAGATTTTGACTCAAGTAGGAAATAGGCTGTGGTGTCCTGCTAAAAGATGGTGGACAACTGCACTTCTTTGAATGTATGTCAGTTGACATCTTTGAGTGGAATATCACTGCTTGTTTCCTACTCAGGCCAAAATGTCCACTAAGTAAGAGATGTGGTTGCTATACAATGTGTACACTGTCTTTGTTTCCACCAGCCATAACTGAACCATTTCAAACTGGTTTGAAGCCCTCCCTAGAACTACACTACTACCTCAGAAGCTACCACCTAAACTTTTTCCTTCCTTCTCTGCCTCCTTTCCTTTATTTGGGATCAGACTTACATCGTCCCTTGACAACTCTTAAGTTTCCCTGGAATTCCTCCTCATTTTCTTTCACAGATATGTCCCTTAATAAATTTCTTCCATTTTCAACTTCATTATGGCATCTGCCTCAGAGCATCAGGACTAACATGTAAGATCAGCTGGGGGAATGTTGCAGCTAATGAGATTTTGGTGAAAATAATTGTGCTGATAAAAATGGAACAGAAACACAAAAATAAATGATATCTTGAGGGAAAATCAATGGCACTTAGTAACTTGTGAGATGATTCAAAAGTTTGAAAGTCCTACAATTAATAACCATATATCACCCAAAATTTTGACACTTTGATTGATAGTTTATATTAGTAATATTTTCTTTTTGAATTTCTACTGGAATTATTCTATATATAGAATATATATATTCTATATATATATAATTTTTATACTGATTATTATTCTTAACCTTCTTTATTTCTTTCTGTACTATATTTTGTGAACATATAGCTAAGTAAGATATGTCAACTGCTCTTATTGTTGTTGTTGTTATGTGCTGTCGAGTTGGACCCGACTCATAGTGACCCCTCCTTGGGTTTCAAAGGCTGTATCACTACGGAAGTAGATTGCCCAACTTTCCTTCCAAGGAGTGGCTGGTGGGTTTGAACTGCCAGCCTTCTGGTAAGCAGTCAAGTGCCTTAGGCACTACACTACCAGAACTCTTGTCAACTACTCTATCAACTTTTTTTCTTAAGACGTTCAGGTTAGGACTAACTAAACAAACAAACCAAAAATAAAAGTGAGAGGAAAATGTGATTAGTCAATCAAATAATCAATTAATTAGATGGAAATTATCACATCAGTCGCATGACTGACTTGAGTTGTTTAAAAACTTTCTTGTTAATTCAGTTAAGAAGAACAGCTTTTTGAAGTGACTCATTATCTGAACAGCTTTAGTCTCTGTCAGCATTTTTCTCCATATAAATTTCTGTGTAGAACACTGATTTTCTTTTCCAGTCTTCTTTTCCATGTGGATTCATGTTTGGCATTTATGTAATTAATGGTTACCATAGTCTCCAGCATCATCTTGAACCAAGGTGGGTATTGATGAGGTTTCCACTTGAACCACTTATACTTTGCTCTAGCACATCACCCACACAGCTCCTAGAGTTCAGCATCAGAAACGTCATAACAGCAGTTCACAGATAGCCTCTAATTCTATCTATTGCTACTCCATTTGTGGCTTTTACATTTACTAACTAGTGACCTTGGGCAAATTATTCAACCTCATTGTGTCTTTGTTTTCTTATTTGTAAAAAGAGAATGATAATGAAAAAATACATGGTGATGATTAAAACATATCAAGCACAAAAAGCCTTGGAACTACATAGCAAGTAATTAGTAAATGGAAGCTATTTTTAATGTTTTAATATTAGTACTAGGAATCCTTATGTGGTGCAAAAAATTTAACACGCTTGGCTACTAAATGAAAGGTTGCCAGTTCGAGTTTACTCAGGGGTGCCTCGGAAGGAGGACCTGGCATCTACTTCCAAAAAACCAGTCATTGAAAACTTTGTGGAGCATAGTTGTACTCTGACACACAAAAGATCATCATAAGTTGGAACTGATTTGACAACTGGTTCTGATCTTAATACTAGCACTGTCCTCAACGTATGGTGCCTGAACCATATGCTTTGGAATCATGTAGTAAGCATGTAAAAATGCAAACTCCTATCTCTAAGCCCTCAACTACCAAATCAGAATCTCTGTCATTTGGACTCAGAAGTTGCCATTGTTAATAAGTCCCATGATAAGGTTTGAGGTTACAACCTCTATGTCCAAGCATGCCACCTAAAGCCTGCTTCTTTAAATTCATCTTCTCTCCTCTTTCTCATCCCAAAGATCGCATTCTATCTCTCCTTACCCTTTAACTTCTAAACTAAGCCTTGTTGAATATTAATGACTGCTAACATCTTAATTCAGGAGCTCTGGTAGCTTAGTGCCTAACCAGAAGGCTGGTGATTCAAACCCACCAGCCACTCCTCAGAAGGTAGGTTGAGCAATCTACTTTCGTAGTAATACCACCTCGGAAACCCAAGGAGGGGTCGCTATGAGTCGGGTTCAACTCGACAGCACATAACAACAACAACAACATCTTAATTCATTGTCCTTTTAGTTGTTGTTGTTGTTGTTAAGTGCCATTGAGTCGTTTCTTACTCATAGCAACCCCATGCACAGCAGAACGAAACACTGCCCGATCCCGCACCAGCCCCACAATCCCTGCTATACTTGAGCCTATCATTGCAGCCACCGTGTCAATCCATCTCGTTGAAGGCCTCCCCCTCGTTCATTGACCCTCCACCCTACCAAGAGTGACATCCTTCTCCAGGGAATGGTTCCTTCTTACAACATGACCAAAATAGGTGAGACGAAGTCCGGCCATTCTTGCTTCCAAGGAGCATTCTGGCTGCACTTCCTCCAGGACAGATCTGTTAGTTCTTTTAGCAGTCC
>NW_006921799.1:3524384-3528599 GCF_000298275.1 Orycteropus afer afer
TCACCTAATCCCTTCGGCTGACTGCTCTTCTCTCTGGCTTCCTGGCTTTTAATCCCCTTTCTCCTGCTCTTCCCACTTGCTACTTCGGGCGTCCCTGAGTTGTCTCTCCTCACCTGTAACCCTTTTAGTAGAACTCCTGAAAATAAACATATTTAACAAGAATGAGTCTCTAACTGTGGAAATTTAGGTATCAGAGGGCAAGTTGGCAAGGGGATGATACTTTCAGGAGAAAGGGAAGCCTTTGTGACACACACTTATCCAGTTCTTATTTATTAGACAGGTTCTGGTTACTTTTAGTATTTCATTCATCCATTATTTATCCTAAAAATATTTATTGAATGCCTGTTTTAAAATAAGAATGGAAGTGGACTTAAAATCAGAAGACATAGATAGGAAGACCCATCTCCACCAAGCTTTGCACTCTCGAACAAAGTAGTTAACACATCTGGACCTCTGTTTCCTAGCCTATATTGTTGATGCTGTTAGGTGTTGTGGAGCCAGCTCTGACTCACAGTGACCCTTTGTATAACAGAACAGAACACTGCCCAGTCATGTGCCATCCTCACAGTTCTTGCTATACTTGAGCCTGTCATTGCAGCCACTGTGTCAATTCATCTTGTTGAGGATCTTCATCTTCTTCTCTGACCCTCCACTTTACCAAGTATGATAGCCTTCTCCAGAGAGTGGTCCCTAAACTACAAAGGGGAGATAATGCCATCTGCCTCATAAAGTTATTGAAAGGGTTAAATGAGTTTGTTACATATTATCTCTAGATGTAACAACAGTTCCACAAGTTAAGTATGAATTATATCCTTATACAAAGGAAGAAAGTAAATCTCATGAGAATAATTAACTTGATGACAGAGCCTGAGTTTGATTGTGTCTCTTTCTGATAATTACACAGAGGGGATTGAACTCTAGCTAAGAACCTTGAGTAAAGCAGGCACAAGTAGCCTGAAACAAGCTAAAATTCCTTTCAATTTTAGTACTCTAAATTCAGAATCCATGTGAATGTGTATTCTACATTATATGTATGTTTAATAGAAAAATAATGTTGGAAATAATGTGTTATCAGGTTATGTGAGGAGTCTGCAGAGTTCCTCTCCAAACCTATCTTCTATCTCAGTAGAGAGCTACATCACCTTTCCCAAACTCTTTTGCAAGTAAGTGTGAACATTTGACTGAGTTCTAGTCAATGACATGTGAACCTTTTCTGATTCAGAAACTTTCCTATTCCAGATCTTCTAAGACCTTTCCCTTTTAGCTGGCTTTATTACAAAGCATACATCGACCTTGAAAGCTACACATTAAAGATGACAGAGTCACAACACAGAAGGAGCTTGGGTCCCTAAATTACATATTAGAGGAATACTATATACTAATCTCACAATTACACTAGAAAGAAAAAACTTCTGAAGGATTGAACCATTATATATTGTTAGATTTGTTACAGTAGCTACCTCTACCTTAACAATACAAATACTTTATTCCTTTCCAAATCTTTGAAGAACTGTTGATGTTACAAGAAGGTTTGATATGTCTATTCAATGGCTTCAAAACTGTTGAGGAACATCACAGTAAAGGCTTAGCAGACATGTATCCTCCTTTCTGAGAAGTATGACACACCATCATAATGCATCCCCAATATATATGGTAACCCTGGATGAGTTTTACATGCTAAATGAAAGTCCACTATCCTTATTCATGTTGGAGTCTCCAGGACACCTGGAATATTCCCAGTCCTTCAGTAGCATGATCACCTATGATCAGGCTTGGGAAGCCATAAGATAAAAGCATTTTGGCCAACCCAGAAATGTCAATACTGGGAGCCTCCTCTTGAGTAGCACAACCCTGTCAGTGTCACACCAGCCACCATGCTTCTGGATGCACTAGGTATCATCAAAGCCTATCCACTCCTTCCTTTGGCCCACTTCTCTCCCTAGACTAGGCAGGGCATAGTAAGTAGAGAAATAGTTGGGTTCTTTTACATAAAAAAAAAAAAAAAAAGCAAAACATGAAAAAGGAAGTCATTCTTTCGTAGAAGCAGATGCAGCCTCAGTCACCCACAGTATAGTTATTTCTGTATCTGATACTATTTAATAAAGATGAAACAACCTGAGTATTTGAGCATTCAGTAGTGTGATGCCCCACTCATACAGAAACATAGGTTTTTAACATCAAAGAGGTCTTAGTGAGCACCCAACCACTCTTTGTTATTTTAGATAAAGACTTTGAGATACAGAGAAATCAAATGACTTGTCATAAGCCACATAGTTATTGGAAGAGCTAAGGCTAGAATACAAGGTTTCTGCTATTTCCAATTCTTAAAGCAATTTTCTTTCTGGTATCCAATTTTATCTAAATTCTTGCATGAAAATATCTGTCTAGACAGCAAATATCATGAAATCCCAGAACTTCAAACCTAGAAGTGACCTTACTCATCTTTATCTTTTTGTAAATGGGGAAACTGCATAGAGCTCAACAGCCACTTAAGACAGAGGAAATATTCCTGTCTGCCAGTTATGGACTTGGACTTTCAGGATAATGTGTTGAGTTAGGCACAAGACTGATTAGATGATAGTTCTCCTGAAATACAGCCCATGCTCTTAAAACATTATTGTTCTGTATTTTTGCCTTCTCTTTGTCTTTCTTCATTATTCCAGGGTATCTCTCTCTTCTCATTTATTATAGGTGTTTCTCAATCTGTTATTCTTTCAAAACCTCACTCTTCTGAAATGTCATATGTAAAAGTATTTGTTTTGGCTTGATAGCTGTTTCCCTTCACAATGGCCTGCCTACTCAGTAACATTTTGTTCAGTTGGTCAGGTTGTTAGCTTAGGATGTGTGGTGATAAAATGCTGATATATTGCCTGTTTGTATGCTGTCATCTTACTTTCTTATTGGATAGCTTGAAAATAACACTTTATTATTCTCTGGATCATTTCCATTTTCTGTTTAAATATTCTTCCTGGGCAGCCCCATTTGTTGATGACTGGCATCAAAATACTCTAAGATGTTGCATCCTACTGTTTTTTGTTTTCTTAATCTCACATAGTTGCACTAGATCAGGAAATACCAGTTTTTCTGACTTTACAATGGGGTCATCACTAAGAGGAAACTTCAGTCCATCATTAAAGCAACCTTGTTTTCTAGTACTACTTATCTTTAATTTCTCCTTGCCCTTGTTCATCTAATACTTCTTGATGATGTATTAAATAACTGCCATGAGTGAATATGGCCCATTGGTTGACTATGCCATTGCCAATCTCACAATATTGGACATGATATTTGTTATTGTTTTAATCATTGTAAAGATAATCAGGAGTCTCTGGGTGGTGCAAACCACCAATGCATTTTGCAACAATAACAACAACTGAAAAACAAAAAAGATGATGGGGACTAAAGATGCTGGTACTAATTGGACAAAAACAATCAACTCACGGGTTACTGCTTTTGGTTTGGAGACCATGGTCTTGTGAGAAAATCCAGTCAACTGGCATAATATAGTTCTTAAAGTTTGTGTTTTACATTTCAGTATGGTGAATAGTTTCCAGATGAGCAGTTACCTAAGATACAACTATTGGTCTTTATTCATCTGGAACAAAAGAGAAAGAAGGAAATTCAAGAAATAGAGAAGAAATTGGATTATAGGAATAAAGTACTGCATCCTCCACCTTACGACCAGAACTAGATGGTGCTCAGCTACCACTACAGAACATTCTGATCAGGGACACAATAGATGAATCCTAATAAGAACAGAGAAAACTGTAGAAAAGAACTTCAAATTCCTAAAAAGTCAAGACTCACTAGACCTCCTGAGACTGGAGAAATCCATGAGACTGTGGCCATGAAGAGCTTTTCAAATCTTGAATTGAAACTACTACCTAAAGTCACTTTAAAACTAAGTGACAATTTAGCTCAAAGAATAAAAATTGTAACCTTTGAGTATTGTCCAGTCTTCCTTCCGAGGAGTGGCTGGTGAGTTTAAAATGCCAGTCTTCAAGTTAGCAGTCAAATATCTTAGGCACTACCCCACCAGAGCTCCCATTGCATATATACGTACACACACACACACACATACATACACATATACATATATATATATATGTTGTTGTTCTTGTTATGTGCCGTCGAGTCAAACCCGACTCATAGCGACCCCTCCTTGGGTTTCCGAGGCAGTATCACTACGGAAGTAGGATTGCCCAACCTTCCTTC
>NW_006921799.1:3528869-3537166 GCF_000298275.1 Orycteropus afer afer
TTAGGCACTATGCTACCAGAGCTCTCAGAACTTCTCCATAGATTTCTGGAAGTATGGTGCCTAAGGCATTCGACTGCTAACCAGAAGGCTGGTGGTTAAAACACACCAGTCACACTTCTGAAGGAAGGTTAGGCAATCTACTTTGGCAATAATACTGCCTCAGAAATGCAAGGAGGGGTCGTTATGAGTCAGATCTGACTCGCCGGCAGTGAGCTTGGTTTGGTTTGTAATCTTTATAGAAGCAGACTGCCACATCTTTCTCCCACAGAGTAGCTGGTGAGTTCAAACCATTGACTTTCTGTTTAGCAGGTGAGTGCTTAAACACTGAGCCACCAGGCCTCCTGTATATATGCACTCACACACACACACACACACACACACATATTGTTATTATCTTTCATAGGTACCATCAAGTTGGCTCCAACTCATAGTAAACCTGTGTACAACAGAAAGAAACACTGCCCAGTCCTGTGCCATCCTTGCAAGGCTTGCTGTGCTTGAGCCCACTGTTGCAATCATTATGTCAGTCCATCTTGTTGAAGGTCTTCCCCTTTTTTGCTGACCCTCTGCTTTACCATGCATGATATCTCTCTTCAGGGACTGATCCCTTCTCACAACATGACCAAAGTAGGTGAGACAAAGTTTGGCTTTTCTCACTTCTTAGGAGCATTCTGGCTGCACTTCTAGGACAGATTTGTTTGTTCTTCTGGTAGTTCCTGATACTTTTTGGTATTCTTTGCCAACACCACAATTCAAAGGCATCAATTTTTTTTTCAGTCTTTCTTATTTGTTGTCCAACTTTCCCATGCATATGAGAAAATTAGAAATACCATGGCTTGGGTTAGGTGCACCTTAGTCTTCAAAGTGACATCTTTGCTCTTAAACATTTTAAAGAAGTCTTTTGCAGCAGATTTTCCCAGTGAAATAAGATGTCTGATTTCTTGACTGTGGCTTCCATGGGTGTTGATTGTGAATGCAAGCAAAATAAAATCTCTGCCAACTTCAATCTTTCCTCCATTTATTGTGATGTTGCTTATTGGTGCAGTTGTGATGATTTTTGCTTTCTTTATGTTCAAATATAATTCATATTGAAGACTGTACACTTTGATATTCATCAGTAATATGTTGTATATTGTACCATGGTGGTTTGCGTATTGCTATGAGACTGGAGGCTATGCCACCACTACTTCAAATACCTGCCAGTGAAAACGTTATGAATAGCAGTGAAAAACTGTCTGATATATTATTGGAACTCTTCATGAATATCCCTGAAACGTTGATATAGTGCTTCAAGATGAGCTTCTCATTGGAAGGCACTCAAAATATAATTATGGAAGAGAAGCTTCCTCAAAGGAGAGTTGACTTTAATGGCATGGATAGAGTAAAGATTTAAAAAAAAAAAAAAAAGTTACTGCCAAAAGTCAAATCCAACTCATAACGACTCCTCCTTGGGTTTCGGAGGCAATATCTCCATGGAAATAGATTGCGCAGTCTTCCTTCCAAGGAGTGGCTGGTGGGTTTGAACCACCAGCCTTCTGGTTAGTAGTCACAGTGCCTAAATGCCTTAGGCACTATGCCATCAGAGTTCCCTAGGGACCTCCATTTGCTAATGGGGCAAACTCAAACTGGGAAGAAATACTTGCAAACATCCACTAATAATTGGAACATAGAATGTATGAAGTATGAATTCAGGAAGACTGGAAGTTATCAAAAATGAAATGGAACAGCTAAAGATCAATATCCTAGGCATTAGTGAGCTGAAATGGATTGATTCTGGTCATTTTGAATGAATCATATGGCCTACTGTACCAAGAATAACAAATTGAAGAGGAATGGCGTCACATTCACATCAAAAAGAATGTTTCAAGATCTAGCCTGAAGTACAGTGCTGTCAGTGATAGGATAATATCCACATGTCTGCAAGGAACACCAGTTAATGCTACTATTATTCAAATCTACACACCAAACACAAAAGCCAAAAACAAAAAACCAAACACACTGCTGTCAATTGGACTAATAGCAACACCTCCTTGGGTTTCTGAGATGGTATTTTACCAACTTCTGCAGTCTGAAATTTACCAAATATGCAATTGAGATGTATTAATTATTACTGGTGATTGAAATGCAAAAGTGAAAAACAAAAATAAATCATAAATACCTGGAAACTATGGCCATGGTAATAGAAATGATGCCACAGATCCCATGATAGAATTTTGCAAGACCAACAATTTATTCATTGCAAGTAACTTTTTCAACAGCTTAAATGGTGGCTATACAAGTGGATTGCACCAGATGGGATACACAAAAATTAGATTGACTACATCTGTGGAGAGAGATGATGGAGAAGCTCAATATCTTCTGGCAAAACAAGACCAGGAGCTGACTGTGGAGCAGATCATCAATTACTCATATGCAAATTAAAGTTGAAGCTGAAGAAAATTAAAAGAAGACCATGAGAGCCCAAATATGACCTTGATAATATTCCTCCTGAATTTAAAGACCATTTGAAGAATAGTTTTGAAGCATTGAACACCAATGACCAAAAATAGGATGATCTGTGGGATGACATCAATAACATCTTACATGAAGAAAGCAAAAGGTCATTAAAAAGGCAGGAAAGGAAGAAAAGATCAAAATGTATGTCAGAAGAGACTCTAAAACTTGCTCTTGAATCAAGAATAGCTAAAGCAAATGGAAGAAATGACAACGGAAAAAAGCTGAACAGAAGATTTCAAAGAATGGCTCGAGAAGGCAAAGTCAATTATCGTAATGAAATGTGCAAAGACCTGGAGTTAGAAAACCAAAAGGGAAGAATATGTTTGGCATTTCTCAAAATGACACAACTGAAAACAAAATTCAAGACTCGAGTTACAATATTGAAAAAGTCTATGGGCAAAATATTGAATGATGCAGGAAGCATCAGAAGAAGATAGAAGGAATACACAGAGTCACTGTACAAAAAGATTTGGTTGATGTTCATCTATTTCAGGAGGTAGCATATGATTAAGAACTAACAGTATTGAAGGAAGAAGTTGAAGCTGCACTGAAGGAATTGATGAAAAACAAGTCTCCAGCAATTGACAGAACATCCATTGAAATGTGTCAACAAACAGATGCAGTGCTGAAGGCACTTACTCATCTATGCCAAGCAATTTGGAAGACAGCTATCTAGCCAACAACTGAAAGAGATTGATATTTGTGCCCATGGCAAAGAAAGATGATTCAACAGAATGTGGAAATTATCAAACAATATCATTAATATCATACACAAGTAAAATTTTGCTGAAGATAATTCAGAAATGGTTGCAGCAGGATATTAACAGGAAACTCCCAGAAATGCAAGCAGGATTCAGAAGAGGATGTAGAATGAAAGGTATCATTGCTGATGTCATTTGGATCTTGGTTGAAAGCAAAGAACACCAGAAAGATGTCTACTTGTGTTTTATTGACTATGCAAAGGCATTCTACTGTTTGGATCATCACAAATTATGGATAACATTACAAAGAATGGGTATTCCAGAACAGTTAATTATGCTCATGAGAATCCCATACATAGACCAAGAGGATGTCATTCAAACACAACAAGCATGGTTTAAAATCAGTCCTTTCACCACTCTAAATCATTCTGTATGCTGAGTTAATAATCTGAGAAGCTGGACTATATGAAGACAAACTTGGCATCAGGATTGGAGAAAGACTCATTAATAACATGCGATATGCAGGTGACACAACCTTGCTTGCTGGAAGTGAAAATGACTTGAAGTACTTACTGATGAAGACTAAAGACTACAGTAGTCTGTATGGATTTCACCTCAACATAAAGAAAACAAAAATCTTTACAACTGGACCAATAAGTGGCATCATGGTAAATGGAGAAAAGATCGAAGTTGTCAAATATTTCATTTTACTTAGATTCACAGTCAATGCCATGGAAGCAGCAGTCAAGAAATCAGACATCATATAGCAGTAGGCATATCTGCTGCAAAAGACCTCTTTAATGCTTTGAAAAGCAAAGACGTCACTTTGAAGAGTAAGGTGAGCTTAACCCAAGCCATGGTATTTTCAGTTGCCTTATATGCATGTGAAATCTGCACAATGAAAAAGGAAGATAGAAGAGTTGATGTTTTTGAATTATGGTGTTGCTGAAGAATGTTGAAAATATCATGGGCTGCCGGAAGAATGAACAAATCTGTCCTGAGGGAAGTGTAGCCAAAGTGCTCATTGGGAGCCAGAATGGCCAGACTTCGTCTCACCTGCTTTGGTCATGTTGTCAGATGGGACCAGTCCCTGAAGAAGGATATCACATTTGTTAAAGTAGAGAGTCAGTGAAGAAGAGGAAGACCCTCAATGAGGCAGACTGACACAGTGGCTGCAATGATGGGTTCAAGTGTAGCAAGGATTGTGAGGATGGTGCAGGACCAGGCAGTGTTTCATTCTGCTGTACACAGGGTTGCTGAGCTGGAGATGACTTAACAGCACTTTACAACAACAAGATGCTTCAAGTCATCCACAACCTTCATTCTTATAACTATGAGGTTCTCACAGGTATTGTATCTGCCTTTTGAACCACTCAAACTACACCTCAATAATTTCATGTCCCTATTGCAAAACAGTATGTCTAAAACTAAACCACACCCTACTCTTCTGAAAAATGGCTGTCCCTTCTCACTTCTCAGTGAATAGGGACACTCTTTCCCTAGTCAGAGAATGTCAAAATTTCAGAATTACCTGTGTAGATTTCTTCATCTCAGATTTAAGACAATAGTTTCCTAAGCACTATTCTTGCCTCTAAACACATTCTCCTCCTCAATCCATCTTATACATTATTATCTTATTATTCTTTCTCATGGTGGTTCTTCATTGTATCACTCTCCACAACAAAATCACCCCTGCTTTCCTATGGACACATATGGTCAACATTTTTCAATTTGCCATTTTCTAAAACACATACTCCAACCCACACACATAAACATATACACATACTTTTAAAAAAGACAAAAAATGAAGCCAGCATAACCTTGAAATTAAAGACACCACAATCAAAGAAAATTACATATCAATATCCCTCATTAAAATAGATGCAAAAACGCTAAAGAATAATGTAGAATCTGTAAAACACCACATAACATAGATGAACTTGGAGGACATTATGCTAAGTGAAATAAATCAATCACAAAGGACAAATCAAATATAGTATTAGCTCATTATTGTAAAACATCAAGGAAAGGTTTATATATGGAAGGAAACTTTGTTTATTGGTTACCAGGAGTGGGAGGGGAAGGGAGGGAACACTACAAAAACATGGATTGACCCATGTCACTTTAATTTTGTGTATTTCACTGTATATAAATATTTCAATAAAATATATTTTAAAAAATAGATGCAAAAATTATCAGTAAAAATCTAGCCAACAGAATTCAACAACATATCCAAAAAATCATACATCATGATCAGATAAGAGCCATACCAAGAATGCAAGAGTGGTTCAATATTAGAAAATCAATGTAATTCATCATATAAATATAATAAAGGGGATAAAATTATATGATCATCTTAATTGATGCAGAAAAGGCATTTGATTAATTCTAGCATCATTTCCTGATAAAAACTGTCAAAAAAAATAAGAATGGAGACTAAAAGCCTTTCACTTGACAATGGACATGATACAAGGATGCCCACTATCACCACTTTAATTCAATACGGTACTGAAATTCCTAGCCAGAGCAATAAGACAAGAAAAGGAAGTGCAGGGTAACCATACTAGAATGGAAGAAGTACCACTTCTATTCACAGAAGACATAGTTTTATACATAGAAAATGCCAGAGATTCCACAAGAAATCTACTGGATCTAATAGAAGGATTCAGCAAAGTTACATGGTACAAGAACAACACAAAAAAATTAGTTGGCTTCCTTTATATTAAAGGAAATTTAAAAAATAATACCGTTTACAACATCTCACAAAAATATAAAATACCTAGGAACAAACCTGCCCAGGCATATAAAAGACCTATACATTGAAAACTATAAAACACTACTTCAAGAAGCTAAAAAAGACCCACATAAATCGAATATTTCATACTCATGGATTGGTGACTTAACATTGTAAAACTATCAAACAATTCAAAGCTATCTATAGATATAATGCAACCCCAATCCATATTCCAACAGCATTCTTTACTGAAATGGAAAAACAAATTACCAACTTTCTATGAAAAGAAAGAAAAGAAAAGAAAACAAAACAAAAAACACACTGACACTAAATCAATTCTGACCCAAAATGACCCTACAGTATAGAGTAGAACAGCCCCATAGGGTTTCCAAGGCTGTAAATCTCTAAAAAAGCAAACTGCCTCATTTTTCTCCCATGGAGCGGGTGGTAGGTTTGAACCACTAACCTTCTGGTAAGCAGCCAAACACTTAACCACTGCACCACCAGAGCTCCCATGGAAAGGAAAAAGGCCCCAAACTGCCAAAGCAATATGGAAGAGAATAAAGTAGGAGGCTTGACTTTTCCCAATCTTAAAACATACTATATAACCACAATAATCAAAAGAGCCTTATACTGGTTCAATGGCAGACACATAAATCAATGGAATAGAATTGAGAACCTAGAAATGAGTCCATCCATCTATGGGCAGCTGATTTTGACAAGGGGTCAAATTTCATTCAATGGGGAAGAATACTCTCTTTAACAAATGGTGCTGGTGAAACTGGATTAATTTGCAGATTCATCTCTCACACCACAAATAAAAAAACTATCTCAAAATGGATCAAAGACCTAAATGTTAAACCTAAAACTATAAAGTTCCTGGAAGATAATATGAGGACAAAACCAGTGAAATTTATAGAGAGATAAAGAGAATTTTATCTCAAGCAAATGGCTCATGCAATTGTAGACTCTGGTAAATCCCAAGTCTGTGGGTAAGATGTCAGGCTGGAGCCTTCTCCTGACTTGCATGGCTGCAGTAGCTGACAAACCCAAGATCAGCAGTCAATACAGTAGAGATTGATGAATCCAAGATCAGCAGGTAAGATAGTGTGCTGTTGGTTCACAGAGTGCAAAGACAACAATCCCAAAATTGGCAGGCAATACAGCAGCCCACTGGCTCAAGTTCAAGAACTGGAGGTCAGATGATGAGCCAGATGCAGAATCCAAATGGAGCAAAAAGCCAGAGAGATTTGCCAGGATATCCATATATACTGGAAGTAGGACACACCCCCTCGGGAAACTACCTTTCAACTGATTCCATAGAAGATTCCATCATGGGAAATGACTATATCATAAATGCTAAACCACTGAGAATGATCTCCCAGCCAAGATGACACACAACTTTAAGTATCATATTTACCCACTGCTGGTGGATTGCACTTCTTCAAAAAGCTAGAAACAGAAATGATCTAACAATCCCACTTCTAAATATATGCCTTAGAGATGTAATAGAAGTAGCATGAATAGACATATGCACATGTAAGTTCATTGCAACATTATTCACACACAAAAAAAATGATGGAAACAGCCTAAGCTCCTATCAATAGATGAATGGATAAACAAAATGTGCAATAGACACACAATGGAATACTACACAGCTATAAAAAAATAATAATGATGAGTTTGCAAAGTATTTTATAACATAGTTGAATCAGGAAGACATTATGCTGAGTGAAATAAGTCAACCAAAAAAAGGACAAATGATCTCACTTTTATAAAGAGGCAAAAATAAATATACATATAGAAATCAATATTGTTTGGTAGTTATGAAGAATGGGAGGGTAAGGGAGTGTAGACAGTATAGACAAGTGTTTAGACAGTAGACACCTGCTATTTTTGGTGGTAGGAAAGGTAATACTGAATGTGGGTGAAGTGTGGACAACTTGATCAAGGTTAATGATGACACTAAGAAGTGCAAAAGAATAAGGAACATTATTGGTAAATGCTATAACATATACAATTCTGCAACAACAGCTTCTTGTTGTTGTTGTTATGTGCCGTCGAGTCAGCCCCGACTCAACAGCAACAACAGCAGTGACAATCAAAAAATATGCAAATGGTTACCTAGGAAGATATGTATGTATATATGTGTATAGGAAGATACATGTGTGTATATACATATGCAGGTATAGGTGTATCTGTAGGCATATGTGTATACATATTTGTATGTGCTGTGTATATATATATATATATATATATACACACACACACACATCGATATATATACATATAGACATAGAGGCACAGTTACAAAGACTTTCTAGACATATCCAAAGGATTGGTTTACTGGGGTAAAAGGCTTAGGA
>NW_006921799.1:3537266-3582138 GCF_000298275.1 Orycteropus afer afer
TATATATATATAAAATAAAGTACATGAGAGCACAGTGATGGATACTTCCCAGACAAAATCAAACACCTCACAGGATTGGTTAACTGGGTTAGAAATCTTGGGACTATGGTCTCATGAGACAACTCGGTCAGTTGGCACAAGATAATCCATAAAATTTATGTTCTACATCCTGGTTTGGTAAGTGGCATCTAGGGTCTTAAAGCTTGTGAGTGACCATTTAAGATACAACTATTGGTGTCTGCTCATCTGGAGCAAAAGAGAAAAAAGAAAGCAAAAGTCTCAAAGAAGAAACCATTCTACCAGACTAAATTATCTATGTAAACCATGGTTGATATATCCTGAAAAAAGAAGAACTAGATGACTCTCAGCTATCACTACCCACCATTCTGACTAGGAATAAAATAAATGGTCCTGGATAGAATGAGAGAAAATTGTAGAAAAAACTCAAATTCTTGAAAAATAAAAAAAAAAAGAATTTCTGATTTGCTAGACTAGTAGAGACTAGAGAGACCCCTAGACTATCACCCTGAGATATTATTTAAACTTTGAACTGAAATCACTCCCAGAGGTCACCTTTCAGCTAAATAAGATTGGCTCATAATATAAACAATATCATCCATGATTACTGTGCTCCTTAAAAAAAAAAAAAAAAAAAAATCTGCATAAGACCAGTCAACATTTAGCTTAGAACAAAGATGAGAAGATCATGGGAGGAAAGGGAAGCTAGATAAATGGAAACAGAGCAATCAGAATGGTAAAAATGAAAATGTTGACACAATGTGGCAAATGTAAACAATGTCATTGAACATGTGTAGAAATTGTTAAATGGGAACCTAATTTGCTGTGTAAACTTTTACCAAAAAAAGAAAAAAATATATATCCAAACCCATTGCCATCGAGTCGGATCCGACTCATAGTGACCCCTCCTTGGGTTTCCAAGGCAGTATCACTACGGAAGTAGATTGTCCAACCTTCCTTCCAAAGAGTGGCTGATGGATTTGATTAGTAGTTAGTAGTCAAATGCCTTAGGTACTATGCCACCAGAGCTCCCAAATATATATATATACATGTAATATTTATTAACAAGCCAAAAACAAAAAACCTCTAAGGGGTAATCATTACTCATCACATTTTATAGATGAGGAAACTGAAGACCAGAGAAGCTTTCTTCCCCAAAGAAAAATAGTTAACAGGTAACTGTTCTGGAATTCAAACCCAGGACTTCAAACTGACTCTTAAGATGTAAATCATCTTTATCTTTGGACACCAATGTACTTTTGAGATTGCAATTCTCCATTTTTCCTTTTACTCTAAAATATGCCTGTTCTTCCATATCTTCATGTTTTCTACTTCTTCCTTTCAATCTGTGGTTGTTAAGTTTGTGTGTCAACTTGGCTAGACCTAGTTGAGTGGCTGGGCAGCTAGATGTAGTATTCCCCACGATGAGATTGGTAATCAACTCCATGGTGGGAATGTACTGTGAGCAGCTGAGTAGCTGCCTTTGGGTATATGGTCTGCTTCCCATATATAAGTAGCAGCTTTGGGAACAGTGTCTAGCTTATGGCACACTTGAATCCTGCATGTAGCCATGTCATTGTTCAGCAGCCTGCCATGCTCTGCCAATCTTGGGACTTTCAATGGACTTGAATCAAAGGCCTGCCGTGTGGTTTGGTAACATAGGGACTGTGCCTTTTTACTTATAAACCTTGGGCTTGTCAGCCTCAGCAGCCAGCAGCTGTCTGCATGAAGAAAAGTCTCTAGCTCCAGTGGGCCAGGAGCAGGAGGCAGAACTGAAGCCCAAGGTTGAGGGCTTTTCACCCAGCCCCTAGAGACTGGCACTTTGAACTTGGACTTAAAGCCTTCAAATTATAAAAATACATTCCTGTCTGTTCAAGCCATCCCATTTGTGCTATATTCCTGTCAGAGTGACACTAGGTGAACAGAACACCATATATAAAAATTCTACTAGAACTGTCATAGACCACTCCAGCTACATACCTGTCATTCTCTGTTGGACATTATTGTCACCATCACCCATTTGGGCCTCAATCATGTGTTACTTGTTGGTGTGTTTTTAATATTGTCTTGTTTGCGATTCAACCCTAGTCAGTCAAATGATATACATTTATATTCATATTATAAATGACATATTTACAATGAGATGAATATTGTCTCATACACTTGAATAATCCAACAACAAAACTATGATCAATGAATAACATTTTATCTCTCTTTTTAATTTTCCTTTTGTTGATTTGAATAAAATTTGGTATTTCAGCAACAGAATCTCTTGAAGAGTATTTCTGAATGATAATAAACCAATGTTTGGGAGGAGGATGGAAAAGGAGCTCTGTCCAGAGGCAATAGTGTCTCCACAACCAAGCTGAATACCCTTGAAAAAATATTACATGAAAATGTTTCTATTAGCATGGTACCATCTATTAATTAGAAAATTGTTGAAAAGAGCTAATTAATCCTTTCTTCCAATTGCCATTGTTTATGACCCCATTTTCCTCATTCATTCATTCATTCATTCACCCAAACCTTCCCAATCTTCCATTCCCACTACCTTGGCCTGTCTTCAAATTTCCTTTTTCTTCACTTGGATTTTTCACAAGCATCCAACTCACCCCTCTGCCTCGAGCCTTATTCCTTCAAATCACGACTCCATAGAGCTCCAAGAAGAATTTTGCTGAAACATATATCTCTGAAAGTACTGTCTTCTGGTTTACTAGCCTACCATGCCTTCCCATTATCTTCCTGAAATTTCTTCAGAATAAAGTTTAAACTCCTGAGGCTGCCACTCAAAGCCCTTTACCATCTGACTCTTGCTTTTCTCTCTAGCTTCATTTTTCCACATTTAAATTCTTCCTCCTCATGCTTTGGCTCTTAATGCTTAAGGGAGCACCAGGTCTTTTGCTATTGTCCTTTTTGATGCCATGACTGGAATTCAAATGCAATATTGCATGCAAACAGCAGCAAAATCAAATGTTAGAGTAAATAAGAGTGTCCATTTGTAGATGGATGAACCTCCAATATGTGGTGCTGCCCCAGTTATTTGTGTCTGATTTCCCACCAACCCCATTCCTTCCTGTAAATTTTTTCCTTAGAAAGAAATGGTACCTGGCACAGAGAAAGGTAGTTAGCATTAAATCCAAAATCACTTTTGGGATTTGCTCATCTTTATAAGACAGGGGGCCTAGAGAACCTCATACATAAGTTTGCCATAAGTCAGAGCCAACTTGATGGCAACTAACAACAATAAAACAGAGAACAAATTCATACTGTTTGTCAAGTTTCTGTGAATTTACAAAAACAAGTTTCCCAGACATTAAAGAACAGAACTCAGGAAGAGTGATACAAAAACATCATAGTACAAAAAGACATTCAATTCTCTTAGAAGCACTGTGCTTATAAAAGGCATAAACACTAGGTACAGAAAGTTTAGTAATCCTTTTCCTAAAGGCAATTATAGTTTTTATATTACAGAATCAAATGATTGCTCTTTATTTGAAGGATGAAAATAAAGTGCCAGTTTCAAGAGGAGAAAAAGTATAACCGAGTTAAAACTAGCATCTGAATGGAGGGTCAGTCCTGTTCCATTCTCAGTAGACTGAGCCAAATGTACTTATAATGTGGACCGCTGTAACTTCTAATTTTCCCAGGTCATATACCTTTACATTGGTTCAGGTTCTGGCTTAATCATAGAAACCCATCAGCTCATTTCATCTTTGGCTACTTTGGCTACTCTTGCATGTCCAAGACTCTACATCCAAAATAGCACCATGTTGAGCCTTTGCCATGGAAGCCATCACCCTTCTATGTTCTCACAACACAGCAATATTGATAAGCAATAAAATGACATCTGACAACTACTCCTGTAGGAGGAAGAAAGAGACAGAAGCAAAGAGACTACACATTGAGTTCCTTTTCATACATGATCTCACATAAAAATAACACTCAAAATTAGGGATGACTGCAACGATATTATAGCTAAGAAAACAGAGCACAGCAGTGAAGTATTTTACCCAGGTTTTCACAGTGGCAGAACCAGGATATAGACTCAGATCTGGCTACACTGGACATGTTATTTCACTTGCATGCCAGCTGCTTCCCAGAAAGGAAACACAGATCTATTGTGCCGTAGCTAATTTCTGGGGAATAAGAGATCCAAAAAAGAAAACTTATTCTCAGCAAGTCCTATTTCTGTGTGCGTTAGGTGCCATCTAATCACCTCTGATTCATTGTAACCCTGATGTACAACAGAATGAAACACTGTCTGGTCCTGTGCCACCTTCACAATCCCTGCTATGCCCAAGGCCATCACTGCTGTCACTGTGTCAATCAATCTCATTGAGAGTCTCCCCTTTTTTACTGACCCTCCACTTTACCAAGCATAATATCTTTCTACAGGGAATAGTCCTTTCTGACCATGTGACCAAAGTAGGTGAGAATTCTGGCCATTCTTGCTTCCAAGGAACATTCGGTCTGCACTTCTTCCAGGGCAGATTGGTTCATTCTTGCGGCAGTTCATAGTATTTTCAGTATTCTTAGCCAGCACCATAATTCAAAGGCATCAACTTTTCCTCACCCTTCCTTATTTATTATCCAGCTTTCACATGCATATGAGGTGAGTGAAAATACTATGGCTTCTGTTAGGTGCACTTTAGTCTTTAAAGTGACATCTTTGCTTCTTAACACTTTGAAGAGGTCTTTTGCAGCAGATTTTCCCAGTGCAATATGACGTCTGATTTCTTGACTGCTGCTACTATGGGTGTTGACTGTGGATCTAAGTAAGATGAAATCCCTGACAGCTTCAATCTTTTCTCCATTTATTGTGATGTTGCTTATAGGTGCAGTTGTGAGGATTTTGTTTTCTTTATGTTGAGATGTAATGCATACTGAAGGCTATAGTTTTTGACCTTCATCAGTAAGTGGCTCAAGTCCTCTTCACTTTCAGCAAACACAGTTGTTTCATCTGCATATTGCAGGTTGTTAATAGTTCTTCCTCCAATCCTGATGCCACGTTCTTCTTCATATAGTCTAGTTTCTCAGATTATTTGCTCAGCGTACAGATTGAATAAATGTAGTGAAAAGATACAATCTAACATACACCTTTTCTGATTTTAACGCATGCAATATCTCCTTGTTCTGTGTGAACAACAGCTTCTTGATCTATGTACAGGTTCCTCAGAAAAAACAATTAAGTGTCCAGGAATTCCCATCCTTCACAATATTATGATTCACACAGTTGAATGCCTTTGCATAGTCAATAAAACACAAGTAAACATCTTTCTGGCATTCTTTGCTTTCAGCTAAGATCCATCTGACATCAGCAATGACATCCCTTGTTCCATGTCCTTTTAGGAATCTAACTTGTATTTCTGGAAGCTTTCTGTCAGTATAATATTACAATCATTCCTGAATTATCCTCAGGAAGAAAATTAATGTAATGTTAATAATATTGTCTCACAATTTCCACATTCTGTTGGATCACCTTTCTTAGGAATGGGCACAAATATTGATCTCTTCCAATCAGTTGACCATGTAGCTGTCTTCCAAATTTCTTGGGATAAAGGAGTAAGTGCCTCTAGCCCTGCATCCATTTATTAATGCATATCAGTGGGTATTCCATCAATTCATGAAGTCTTGTCCTTCACCAATTCCTTCAGTGCACCAATTCCTTCAGTGTATCTTGTACTTCTTTCCTCAGTGCCATTGGTTTTTGATCATCTGCTACCTCCTGAAATAGTTGGACATCAACCAATTCTTTTTGGTACAGTGACTCTGTGTATTCCTTCCATCTTCTTTGTATGCTTCCTGCATCAATCAATATTTTGTCCAAAGAATTCTTCAGCATTGCAAATTGAGGCTTGAATTTTTTTTCTTCAGTTTTTTCAGCTTAAGAAATGATGAAATGTGTGTTGAGAAATGCATGTGCAAAGTCCTGGAGTTAGAAAACCAAAAAGGAGTAAGTCCTATAATCTCCTAATATCTTGAATAATGAAAGAGTGTGCAGAGAATAAGTTACATACCTCATGGCTTCCATATGTGTTCCTCAGTGAACATTATTACAATGATAGTGACCCTCCAAACTTTAGGTTTTGAGTTTTAGAAAAGGTATTTATAACGGAACAAATATTAGCAGGCCAAGTGGAAGCAATGACAGGAAAAGAGATTATCTTAAAGGTAACACCCACCCTATTTTCCCATTGCATAACATCTTTAACCTTGAATGAAATGATCTCTTTCAGCATCACATTGGATAAACAGTGAAGTACAAACTGAAATTTCAAGCTTGGACTACAGAGCATATTAGCATCTTCCATGAACTTAACAACTACTGGTAAATTAAACATCAGTATTTCATGGCAACAAATATATCATTGACCTTTTGTGGTTGCTTAGATATCTCTCCTCAGATGTCTATCCCCAAGTAGTCATTCATTAAATAAGGTATCCATTGTCCATGCTACTCTATGCTTTATTGTTTATTGTTGTTACTTACCAGATGGTGACCTTATGTATATCAGAATAAAATGTTGCCCAGTCTTATATCATCTTCATGATCATTGATATGTTGGTGTCTATTGTATAGTTTGAGTGCCTTCACTTACCCTGGGGATCTCATCTCCCAGTACTATTATCAGACAATATTCTACTGTTATCCATAAGGCTTTTATTGGTTTATTTTCAGAAATAGATTGCCAGGCCTTTCTTCCTAGTCAATCTCAGTCTGAAAGCTGTTTTGTCTACTATATGAGACCCTGATAGTTTGAAATTCCAGTAACATAGCTTCCAACATCATTGTGCTTTTGTTGTTAGATGCCATCGAGTCAACTCCAATTCATAATGACCCTATGTACAACAGAATGAAACACTGCCCAGTGGTGCACCAGCCTCACAATCCTTGCTACTTTTGAGCCCATTGTTGCAGCCACTGTGACAATCCATCTCCTTGAGGGTCTTCCTCTTTTCCACTGACCCTCCACTTTACCAAGCATGATATCCCTCTCCAGAGAGTGATACCGTCTGAAAATATGACCAAAGTAGGTGAGATGAAGTCTAGCTGTTCTCACTTCCAAGAAGCTTTCTGGCTACACTTCTTCCAGGACAGATTTGTTCATTCTTCTGGCAGTCCATTCAGTATTCTTCACCAACACCATAATTCAAAGGCATCAACTCTTTCTTTGGTCTTTCTTATTCATTGTCCAGCTTTCACATGCAAATGAGGTGACTGAAAATACCATGGCTTGGGTCAGTCAACTTAATCTTCAAAGTGATGTCTTTACTTAACTCTTTAAAAAGGGATTTTGCAAGAGATTTACCCAATGCAATATGACATCTGATTTCTTGACTGCTGCTTCAATGGGTGTTGACTGTGGATCCAAGTGAAATGAAATCCTTACCAACTTCAAATCTTTTCTCCATTTGTCATGATGCTGCTTATTGGTCCAGTTGTGAGGAATTTTGTTTGCTTTATGTTGAGGTGTAATGCATACTGAAGACTGTATAGTCTTTGATCTTCATCAGTAAGTGACTCAAGTTCTCTTCACTTTCAGCAAGCAATGTTGTATCATCTGCATATTCCAGGTTGTTAATCATTCTTCCTTCAATCCTGATGCCATGTTCTTCTTCATATAGTGCAGCTTCTCAGATTATTTGCTCAGCATGCAGACCAAATAAGTATGGTGAAAGGATACAACCCTGATGTACACCCTTCTCAATTTTAAACCATATAGTATCCTCTTGTTCTGTTCGATTCACAGTCTCTTGGTCTATGTACATGTTCTAATGAGAACAATGAACTGTTCTGGAATTCTCATTCTTTGCAATGTTATGATCCACACAGTAGAATGACTTTGCATAGTCAATAAATCATAAGTAAGCATCTTTCTGGTATTCTTTGCTTTCAGCAATGATATCCCTTCTTCCACACCCTCTTCTGAATTCAACTTGAATTTCAATAATTTGTTATGATCCACAGTGTCAAATGCTTTGCATAGTCAATGAAAAACAGATATTCTTTGTTTTCAGCCAAGATCCATCTGACATCTACAATGATATCCCTTGTTCCATGTCCTCTTCTGAATCTGGTTTGAATCTCTGGAAGTTCTCTGTCAATATACTGCTGCAAATGTTTTTGAATTATCTTCAGCAAAATTTTACTTGTGTGTAATATTAATGATATTGTTCAATAATTTTCAGCATCATTGCAACACAGAAGCCACTGTAGTATGACAAATTGACAGACGGGTGGTGGTATACTATGCTAAGAAATGTAATAGACACACACATTGGCTTCTATCTTCAAAACTAACCACTTCTTATATCTTTCTCCACTACTTTCACCATAATTTGAACAAACATCATTTTCCACCTAGAACATAGTAACAGCTTTGTAACTGGTCTCTGGTATCTTTTAAAACTGGGAACCAAACTGTAATACTCCTCTGCTTAAGATCTTCCAATGGCTGCCCACCACAATTACAATAGAATTTGAATGCTTTACCCTGCCCTAAAATGCTACATGATCTAACCCCTATCATCATTTCCTATTTGCTAACCCCCTAGACCTTTGTCCTAGATGTTCCCTCTGCCTGGAGTACTCTTGGCAGGGTTTTCCCCCCAAGTTCCCCTAAAACAATTCCTTCTCAGAAATACCTCTCTTAACAATTCCATCTTAAATTAATGCTCTGCAATGTTTTCCTCTTTAACTATCCTTCAATTCATGTATCATTAAATATAATACATTTTTAGTTATTTGTTATCTGTTTCCATCACCAGAATGACAGCTCCTCAAGGAGAGATAATTTATTGATTATGTTTACCAATGATCCCAGAGCCTAAGCAGAACCTGGTTCACAGAAGTGCTCAATAAATACTTTAATACCATTAATGTAAACTTTGACATACACATGAAAATAGAAGTAAAAAGAAAGTAACATTCTGACTGATGTCAGAAAATACTTTCTTTATTTACAAATCAAGTAAGAAATAAAGTAATAAATTTTGAGTTCTGAAGAAGATGACACATAAGTAATAGTCCTATTGTTGGGACGAAAGATGTAATCTTTCATCCCAACAATTTCACTTATAGGTCTCAATACTAAAACAAGACACTGTTGAGTTGACTCTGACAATGTGTGTCAGAGATGACATGTGTGTTAGAGTAGAAGTACGTTCTATAGGGTTTTTAGCAGCTGGTTTTTTGGACATAAATAACCAGGACTTTCTTCCAAGACACCTCAGGCTTGACTAGAATCTCTAACCTTTCTGTACACTAACCAGCAGACAAGTACACTAACAATTTGTACTACCCATAAACTCTAGTCTCAATACTAAGATAAATTTTTATATGTTTATCAAGAAGCACTCATGAGGATATTTGTGGTGGCATTATTCAGGAAAAAAAAAAAACTGCAAAATCTAAGTGTAGTGTCCTTTAGTACAGCAGTGATCAAAATAATGAATGCTAATTATCATACCATTAAGTATAATGCAGAAGTCAAAATACATGATGTGATCAAGTTATTAAATATTTGTAGCTTTCATGATAAAAAGTATTTAACTTCATCATAGTGTGTAAGGCACTTGACTGCTAACCAGAAGGCTGGTGGTTCAAACCCACCAGCCGCTCCTCGGAAGGAAGGTTGGGCAATCTACTTCCATAGTGATACTGCCTCGAAAATCCAAGGAGGGGTCGCTATGAGTTGGGTCCCACTCGACGGCACATAACAACAACAACAATAGATGTTCAGTATGTCATGTGAATTACATTATTGAAACATATGTTTCAAAATATAAAGAAAAACAAAAACACAGGTGGTCCAATAGCTCTTACAACAGGGTGATCCTGTTAATTTTTTTAAAATACAAAAACAAACCCATACAATCATGTGTATACAATCATGTGTCTCTTACTATCTATGATACATTCTGTTAAACAGCATGGTAAGTGATTTGGATGTTGTGTGAACACAATATTCTATACAGGCAATTACTGGATTATGAATAAATTCCTTTCCTAAATCTGTCTTTAAGTCAAATTTTTATGTAAGTCAGAACAGTTTAGTTCAGTAGGATCTAAAGTCAGTCAAATGTTTGTTTTAGTATGTAGTATATTGTGTACCATTCTTTGCATAAAAAGCATTAAAGAAATACTTCCCGATATATTAAAACATCTTTAACATAAAAATACAGAATTAACAAAATCATATTTTTATGCATGCTACAAAGTAGCACCCTTTTGTTCTGATAAACCCACTGTATATATCTCAAGTTATTAATAGTGTTTACTGGTGTTGGGAGCAAGGACATATATGCAGTTAGACATTGCCCAAACAGATGTTATGTCGTGCACCACTGTATAGGTATATAGTTAGAAGTTATTGAGTCTGTTCCGACTCATAGTGATCCTATGTATAAGAGAATAAAACACTGCCTGGTCTTGCTCCACCCTCACAATCATTGCTATGTTTGAGCCCATTATTGCAGCCACTGTGTCTGTCCATCTCGTCGAGGGTCTTCCTCTTTTTCATTGATCTACTTTACCAAGTATATACCCTTTCCAGAAACCGGTCCATTCTGATAACATGTTCAAAATACATGAGATTAAGTCTTACCATCCTTGTTTCCAAGGAACATTCTGGCTGTATTTCTTCCAAGACAGATTTGTTTGTTTTTCCGGCAGTCCATGATATATTCAATATTCTTCACCAACACCATAATTCAAATGAATCAATTATTCTTCAGTTGTCCTTAATCATTGCCCAGCTTTTGCATGCATATGAGGTAATTGAAAATACTGTAGCTTGGTTCAGGCATCTTTAGTTGTCAAAGTGCTATCTTTGCTTTTTAGCACTTTCAAGAGACCTGCAGCAGATTTCCCAATGCAATGTTATTTGATTTCTTGACTGCTGCTGCCATGGATGTTGAGTTTTGATCCAAGTAAAATGAAATCCTTGAAAACTTCAATCTTTTCTCCATTTATCATGATGTTGTTTGCTGGCCGCATTGTGAATTTCTTTGTTTTCTTTATGCTGAGGCGTAATCCCCACTGAAGGCTGCAGTGTTTGATCTTCATCAGTAAGTGCTTCTAGTCCTCTTCACTTTCAACAAGCAAAGTTGTGTCATCTGCGTATTGCAGGTTGTAATGGCTCTTCCTCCAATCCTGATGTCCTGCTTTTCTTCACATTGCCCTTCTTCTCATATTATTCACTCAGCATACAAATTAAATTAATATGGTGAAACGATACAGCCCTGATGCATACCATGGCTGTGTATAGGTGTCTCAATAATTCATAAAGCATGATCCTACTTATGTTTTGTTTTGTAAAGGCAAACATACTCTAGTTTGTATACTCATATGTCTGTAGCAAAAGATGTGGGAGATTATTCACCAAATTGTTAAGGGCAGTTATTTCTTATTGATGAACATGATGGTAGGAGTGAGAAGAGTAAGGAGCAGAATCTCATTTTTTTAAATTCTAGATACTGTTATGTTGATTGAATCCAAAATTTCATCATCTGACCTTACGAAATAATTAGATTCAGAGAGTGAGGGATAGTTGTGTTACTTGTATACAAGTTAAAATTTTAAATAATATAATTTACATGACATACTGAACATCTATTGGCAAAGTCACATAAGTTAAAGCTAAATTTTTTTGTCTTGAAAGCTACAAGTATTTAATAATTTGAGAAGCAGGGTGGAGGGTACAAGGAATGTTTTAAGAAGCAGTTATATTTGAGCTAGGCCTTGAAGAGGGACTGTATTTTAACAGATGTAAATGAAATCAGTCAGGTAAGGGCAGTTGTCTTACCAGAGTCACGGATATATGAATCTGAATGCCATGTTCAAAAGTTTTTTAAACTGAAGCAGTATATATGTGTGAGGCATTAGTGGTAGAATTCTCACCTCCCATGCAAGAAATCTAGGTTTAATTCCCAACCAATACATGTCATGTGCAGCCACCATGTGTCTGTCAGTGGAGGCTTACATCTTGCTATGATACTGAATAGGGTATAGCCCAGCTTCCAGAATAAGATGACTAGGAAAAAAAGGCCCAGAAAACTCCTTGTGAGAATCAGCTAATCAAAACCATATGGATCACAATGGTCCGATCAGCAACTGATCAGGTTGAGTTTCACTCTTTGGCAAGTTGTGTCTAAACATATTATGATATTGTGTTCTTTAAATATTATCTCTCTGTTGTGTAGGGGTTGTGATAAGTTAAGGGCCAACTCATCAGCCATTAACAACAAGAACAACAACAACAACAAAAAACATTATCAGTATTATATCTCTAAAGTCAATTTTTCAGATTATAGTGCTGTTGATTTGTTTCCAACCCATACCAACCTTAGAGGAGCTCTGGTGGTGTCGTGCTTAAGGGATTTGACTGTTAACCAGAAGGCTGGTGGTTCAAACCAACCAGCCACTCCTCGGAAAGAAGATGGAGCAATCTACTTCCCTAGTGATACCACCTTGGAAACCCAAAGAGGGATTACTATGAGTCGAATCTGACTCTATGGCAGTGAGTTTTTTTTTTTTTTTTTTTTTTAAGTTACTTAATCAACCAAGCAACACTTCCTAAGGCATTTGACTGCTAACCAGAAGGCTGGTGGTTCAAACCAACCAGCCACTCCTCAGAAGGAAGATGGGGCAATCTACGTCCGTAGTGATACTGCCTCAGAAACCCAAGGAGGGATCACTGTGAATCAGATCTGACTCGATGGCAGTTAGTTTGGTTTGTTTGGTTTTCAAACCAACCCTGTGTGCAACAGAATGAAACACTGCCCAGTCTTGTGCCATCCCAACAATCCTTGCTATGCTTGAGCTCATCCTTGTAGCCACTGTGTCAGTCCATCTCATTGAGGGTCTTCCCCTTCTTCACTGACACTGTCCTTTACCAAGCATGATATCCTTCTCTAGGGAATGATCCCTTCTGACAACATGACTAAAATAGGTGAGATGAAGTCTGGCCATTCCTCACTTCCAAGGAGTATTCTGGCTGTACTTTTTCCAGGACAGATTTGTTCATTCTTGTAGCAGTCCATAGTATTTTCAGTATTCTTCACTAGCATCATAAATCAAAAGTATCAACTCTTCTTTGTTCTTCCTTATTCATTGTCCAGCTTTCACATGCGTAAGAGGTAATTGAAAATACCATGGCTCGGGTCAGGTGCACCTTAGTATTTAAAGTGACATCTTTGCTTCTTGACACTTTAAAGAGGTCTTTTGCAGCAGATTTGCCCAGTGCAATATGACATTTGATTTCTTGATGGCTGCTTCCATGGGTGTTGACTATGGATCCAAGTAAAATGAAATCCCTGACAATATCAATCTTATCTCCATTTATCATGATGTTGCTTGTTAGTGTAGTTGCATTTTTTTTTTTCTTTATGTTGAGGTGTATCCCATATTAAAGACTATAGTCTATGATTTTCATCAGTAAGTTGTGGCTCAAGTCCTCTTCACTTCCAACAAGCAAGGTTGAGCTATCTGTTAATGAGTCTTCCTCCAATCCTGATGACACATTCTACTTCGTATAGTCCAGCTTCTTGAATTAATTGTCCAGTATACAGATTAATAAGTATGGTGAAAGATTACAACCGTGACGCATACCCTTCCTGATTTTAAACCCTGCAGTATCCCCTTGTTCTGTATGAACCACAGTCTCTTGGTCTTTGTACACATTCCTCATGAGAATTAGCTGTTCTGGAATTCCCATCCTTTGCAATGTTATGATCCACACAGTTGAATGCCTTTGCATAGTCAATAAAACACAAGTAAATGTCTTTATAGTATTCTTTGCTTTCAACTAAGATCAGTTTGACATCAGCAATGATATCCCTCGCTCCACATCCTCTTCTGAACCCAGCTTGAAGTTCTGAAAGTTCCATGTAATATACTGCTGCAACCATTTTTGAATTATCTTCAGTGGGATTTTACTTGTATGCGATACTAATGATATTGTTTGATAATTTATTTCCACATTCTGTTGGGTCACCTTACTTTGGAATGGGCACAAATACTGATCTCTTCCAGTCAGATGGCCAGGTAGCTCTCTTCCAAATTTCTTGGTATAAATGAGGGAGTACCTCCAGCACTGCATCCATTTGTTGAAACATCTCAGTGAATATTCCATCAATTCCTGGAGCCTTGTGGTTTTTTTTTTTTTTTTTTTTTGCCAATTCCTTCAGTGCAGCTTAGACTTCTTCCTTTCATACCATTGTTTTTTGATCATGTTACCTCCTAAAATAGTTGGACATAAACCAATTCTTTTTGATATGGTGACTCTGTGTTCCTTCCATGTTCTTGTGATGCATTTTTCAATAATTTACCCATAGAATCCTCCAATATTGCAACTCTGGCTTGAATTTTTTTCTTCTGTTTTTCAGTTGGAGAAATCCAAAGTGTATTCTTCCGTTTTGTTTTTCTAACTCCAGGTCTTTGCATATGTCATTATAATACTTTACTTTGTCTTCTTGAGCTGCCTTTGAAATCTTCTGTTCAGTTCTTTTATTTTAGCATTTCTTCCATTTACTTTAGCTACTTTTGTTCTTTTCTTCCTTTTTTGTCTTTTTAATGACTATTTGCTTTCTTCATGTATAATTTTCCTGACGTCATCCAACAACTCATCTGTTCTTCACTCATTGGTATCCAGTGCATCAAATCTATTTTTCATATGGTCTCTAAATTCTGGTAGCATATAATCAAAGTTGTATTTTGGCTCTTGTGGGTTTATTTTAGTTTGCTTTAGCTTCAACTTGAACTTGCATATGAGCAATTGATGGTCTGTTTCGCAATCAGCTCCTGGCCTTGTTTTGAATGATAATATTGAGTTTCTCTGTTGTCTCTTTCCACAGATATATTCTGTCTGATTTCTATATATTCTCTCTCTGGTGAGGGCCATTCGTAGCCACCATTTATGTTGTTGAAAAATGGTATTTACAATAAATATATCTTCAAGCTTGCAAAATTTAATCATGTGGTCTCTGGTGACATTTCTATCCCTAAGGCCACATTTTCCAACTACTGGTGATGCTTCTTTGTTCACACTTTTGCATTCCAATCACCATTAATAATCAACACATCTTGATTGCACATTTGGTCAACTTCAAAGTGCAGAAGTTGGTAAAAATCTTCAATTTCTTCATCTTTGGCTTTAGTAGTCAGTGTGTAAATTTGAATAATAGTATTAACTGGTCTTCCTTGCAGTCATATGGATATTACCCTATCACAGACAGCATTGTACTTCAGGATAGATCTTGAGATATTCTCTTTGATGATGAATGCAACACCATTCCTCTTCTGTTTGTCAGCCCCAGCATAGTAGATCATATGGTTGTCTTATTCAAAATGGCCAGTACCAGTCCATTTCAGCTCACTAATGCCTAGGATCTCAATCTTTAAGCATTCTATTACACTTTTGACAACTTCAGATTTTTCTAAATTCATACTTCAGACTTTCCATATTCTGATTATTAGTGGATGTTTGCAGATGTTTCTTCCTATTTTGAGTCATATCATCAGCAAATGAATGTCCCATAAGCTTTTTTAATCCATATCTTTAAGGTTTCCTCTATTTTGAGGAAACAGCACTTCCCCAGTCATATTTTGAGTGCCATCCAACCTGAGAAGCTCATGTTCCAGTATAATATTGCTCGATGTTTCAAGACTATTCATAAAATTTTCAAGTAACATATCAAACAGTGTTTCACTTCATTCATAAGGTTTTCAGTGACCATTTTTTTCAGAAATGGATGGCCCAGTCCTTCCCAGTCTGTGTTAGTCTGGAAGCTCCACTGAAACCTGTCCACCATGGATGACACTGCTGATTTTGAAATACAATGCCATAGCCTCCAGCCTCACAGAAACCCACCACAGTATGACAAACTGACAGATGAGTGGTGGCAGGTTATGGTGAAATAAACTATTCAATTAATAGGTGAAATAATGTCTAAATGTGGTGATATTATAACAAAATGTTAAGGTAAACCTTAGTCTTTCTTCCTAGTGGGTTATATCCCATGAGTCATTAATTTCAAATATGCTCACTATTAGAATGCTTCAGCTAAGATTTAGCAAAAAATATACAGACCTTGGAGAAGAGTGGGAATGTCAATTTGACTTTATGATAAACTGCTCCTTAACGTAGCAATGAGGACAAGCTGAGTTGGAAATAACAACAAAAAAAAAAAAGGACATCTTTTGGAAAACGTTTTTAAATTTGAAGATCTAACTAGCCGTACTCTATCTATCTATCTATCTATAGATCAGGTTTATTAAGATGGAATCCACTATTTACCATTCATCTATTTAAAGTGTACAATTCAATAGTTTTAGCATATTCAGAGTTGTAAAATCATTACCAGAATTTTAGAATATTTTCACCACCCAGAATAGAAATCCAGTACCCATTTGCAGTGGCCCCTCATTCTGTTCCCACCTTCCAATCATAAACTTTAAAAAACAATGGTATGTAAGAACTAAAGATATTCAAGTAGGAAAGCACAAAAGAGAAGCTAAAGGAAGAAAAGCAACTGACAAGGAGGGTACAGGAAAATAAGAACCTTTGAAGCCATATATGGATAAACCAAAAACCAAACTCACTGCCATCGAGTCAATAGCCGACTCATAGAGACCCCTCCTTGGGTTTCTGACGAAGTATCTCTATGGAAGTAGACTGCCCAATCTTCCTTCCGAGGAGTAGCTGGTGGCTTTGAACTGCCAGCCTTTTGGTTAGCAGTCAAATGCCTTAGACACTATGCCACCACAGTTCCCTATGTGTGGGTAGAGATAAATAAATGGTCATGCTGCTGCCTCTAAATCGTTACTTCAATAAGTATACTGATGACAAAACCAAGATGGGCTTATTTCCCTAACTGAAACTCCTACTGTTACAAGGAGGGGTGATCCAGAAATAGAACATAAAGATCACAATATCATGATATGTTTAAACCCAACCTGCCAGAGAATGGTAAAAATGAAGCCAAATTACCAGACTCCTGACCATTATTCTGTTCATTAAAACCACGAAATATTTCATAACTTATGTAGCTACTAAGATGGCAAAGTTTATAGGTTGAGATTTTTTTCCCTACAACCTAAATGGATTCCTGGTTTTCTGAAAAGATGGTAAAAAGAATTACATAAGAGGTTTTCATCATACTGTCAGCAGCAATGTCTTATACAATTCAAGCATTTTAACATGAGAAGATCCCTTCTTATTTTTATACTGTCTTCACACACATCAGATTCAATAATTTAAGAAAGTTCACTCCCTAAGACAAAGGGTCACAGAATACTGTTCTGGCATCTTGACCTTCCACCCTCAGATGTTTGGAGAACACGTGGAAGTTAATGCTAGCCCGCCCAAGTTGAAAGATGTGACTCAAATTTTGCCAGCTGCAAGCAAGTGCTCCTTCATCTAAACTTTTGCAACTTTCAAGACAACAGAAGTCTAACTAGAGATATGATAAGGAAAAACACATAGAAGTAACTTTCCTATGAGTTTGACTTTTCCTGAGGTAAAAGACAAGCCAGTGGAATTTTCTCAACTTTAGAGATAATTGCCACCAGTTCAAAAGGAAGAGAGGTTTGTGTGTATCTGGAAAAATCTACACAGTACTATAGAAATGCATGTAGGATACCAATTGTAAAGTAGGACTCTCTTCAAGACGGTGTTGCTAGGTGTTTGATAAATAAAAACAAATAAGATTGAGTACAGAGGAACCGAGTCTGAACATGACTTGTTGGACAGGGAAATCAATTAAGGAAATGCCAGTTAGTGAGGTAAGAAGAATGAAATTAAACATGCCAAGTTTACTCACATTTTTTTAAAGAAGTAATTACACAAAGACAGGTGTAGTGAGAAGTCACTGGTGTAGAAATTAGGAGACCAGGAAGATGAGAGGAAGTTTGTTTTAAGGTGGGGTTGAAAGGAAAAGATTGACCCTGTGACACAACCCACCATGTGTTTGTTCCTCTACAGTTTGTTCTGTGGAATGGCCTGAGGCCCTGGTACACAAACCAGCTATTTGTAGAAAAACTGTACTTTGGAGGCTAAACCAGATTTTGCACTGCTTCTTATAAGGTGTTAGAAAAACAGATCTGTAAATAAACAAAACGTCGCTGGGGTGACTATATGCAAACTGGAAGATTCACACTGATATGCAATGATGCTGACTTGTATGACTCTCCATTGGTTGCCAGAATAATAACCATCTCTTAGGGTATTATTCATGTTCAAGACCTTCCCCAGTCACATCTCAACAATTTCTTCTAAAGTCACTACAGGTTTTCCCTGATGCAAGCTAAATACTTGGTCTATCCAAACCAGCATATTCACTGTCACCTCCCCCATTCTCAAACACACACTGCACTCAGTCACCCTGGATATCTTCCTTCCATTTGGCCAGCTTCCCAAATGTGATCAACCATCAAGAACTTTCTAAAGTCTGGCTTCCTTCTTGAGATTTTCTAGCTTACTCCCAAAACGCTCCTTTCTTCTATAAGCTCTAGTGTATATTGTCTGTGCTGAAGAATAGCATGCCTTCCCATCACTTGCTAAAACAGGTCATTTTATTGTGTTTTGTCTGTCCAACCTGCCTATAGCCTCTGTAAGGACAGAAACTAAGAATCACTCATGTTATAACTCCCTCAGAGGGAAGACAACTCTCCTAATTATGTAAAGATGAGCTAGAGAAGCAGGAAGACCAGAGGACACTAACACATAGTTGGTGTTCAATGAATGTTGGCAGAAAAAGAAAAGACACAGTACTAAAGAAAAGGGCTGCTATAAAATATGCAAGCCAATGACTGAAACAAGAGAAGAGTTTATTTAATGCTCTTGTCCTAGGCTCTCCCTCATTGGAAAATTCAGTAGGGCAAGTTGAATGCAGGTCTGTTACTTTCTACAAATGGCGTTCATAGTTAGTCAAATGGCTTCTATTGCAGCCAGTAGGAGGAAAGAAAAAAATGAAGTCCAGATCCAGAGACTGTCCTTTAGGAAGTGAGTGGAAGTTGCACACATAAAGTTTTCTTCTCATTTCAGTTGTTTGTTTGTTTATTGTTATTGTGGTAAATATATATGTAACCAAACATTTTCAGTTTCAACAGGCTTGACATGAACAATTCAGTGACATTAATTATGTTCATCATATTGTTCAACCATCACCCTTATTCATTCCAAAATTTTACATTACCCTTATAGAAGTTCAGTGTTCTCTAAGTATTATGCCCTCCTTCTCCCATATTGTAATGATCCCACTCATAGGAAATATCTAGAATGGGCAAGTGTATGGAGACTAATTTCATCACTGGTTACCAGGGGCATACATCACTTTTACTCACATTTTTTTTTTGCCTAAACCTTAGCTGCAAGAGGAGCTGGAATGTGCTAGAATTAGACAGCCACATTTCAGCTAAAATTCCATTAACAAGGAAGAAAGGGAAACAGGTGTCAGTAGATGAGTAACATCTCCACCACAAACACTCAGGGCATCTCCCTGCCTGCACAGCTTGTGAAGTTTTTAGCTAATGAGAATGAGATGTCTCTCTCTATATTGGAATCAGGATCCCTATGAAATGTCAGCAAAACTAGGAAATCTCCTGTAATCCAGGGATGGATTTCAACTCTCTCTGCCCAGATCTCACAGTGGAATGGCCAACAACCATTGCTTGACTATGTGCCAAGCAGAAGCAGTTCTCCCTCTCTTTGCCCTCTTACTGGAAAACAAAACTCCTTTTCCCTAACCTCTCCACTGTGAGCCCAAATTAAAGCTGACTCCTGCCCACAAGTGCACATCCCATCTGCTCTCTCAACAATGGTCAGAGTATGTGAGGATTCCCGCTGCTGCTGAGTCCACAGAGGCTGGAAAGTCCAACACCTTCACTTTGCAGTGCTTTCATATTACCATAGCAACACCTACCAAACTCTGTAATACATGTTCTGGACTAGCAGTCCCAGCTAACTTATAGTTATGTAGAGGCTTTCTATCTAGGATCTAATTTTAATTGAAGTCCAAAACACACATCAATCACATATAATGAGCAAAAGCACTATGTGGATGCTGAGATTTTTAAGAAACCACAATTCCTGCCCTGAAGTTGTTTGAAATCCAATGAAGGAGACAGATATGAGCAACTAATGTAAAGGTTGGGCAATCCTACTTCTGTAGTGATGCTGCCTTGGAAACCCAAGAAGGGGTTGCTATGAGTCGGGGCCGACTTGACGGCACATAACAACAACAACAACAACAATGCTATTACAAAACACAGTTGAGCAAGTCTAACTAGAGGAACAAGGAAAATGCTGTAAGACAGTGGCCAGAAGAGGAATCAGTTCCAATGAGATGGCCCAAGAAAATTTCAAAACTTATTTAGATCCCTTGGGGAGGTTATATTTGAACAGAGCCTTGAGGGGTAAGTAGAATTTTGACAGGAGGAGGAGAAAGAAAACAGCATTTCAGGCAGAGCATGAGCAAAGGCACAAAGGTGCAAGAGTGGGTTGGGCAGCACCAGAGGCCTGGTGGGGCCAGGATGCAGGGCTCAGAGATGGAAACTTAGGTGTAAAGAGTGGTAGGGAAGGTGCATGCGAAAGCTAAGCCATCTGACTGGCAATGATTGGGGATATCTGAAGAAAGCATACACTTGACCAATTCCATGTGGGAGGAAGATAATTCTGCTAATTGTTAGAAGAAGAGATAAAGAAACAGGAAGACCAGGGGACAATAATCACAAGCTACATTTCTTAAGCACTAACTAGCCAATTATCATGCTTAATATTTTATATGCTTGCTCTTATTAAAATGATGAAGTTTGTGAGTAGTGCAAATGGGTAATGTGCTGGAGTACTAACCAAAAAGTTGAAGGTTCATGTGGTAGTTAAGTTTGTGTGTCAATTTGGTGGGCCTGGTTGAGTGATAGGGCAGCTGGAGGTAGTATTCCCCATGATGAGACTGGTAATCAACTCCATGGTGGAATCTACTGTGAGTAGCTAAGTACTGCCCTAGGGATGTGGTCTGCTTCTGTATATAAAGAGAAGCCTTGGGGATAGTTACTAGCTTATGGTGCGCTTGAATCCTGCATGTAGCAATGTCATTGTTCAGCAGCCTGCCATGCTATGCCAACCTTGGAACTTACAATGGACTTGAATTAATGGTCTGCCATGTAGTTTGGTAACATCGGAACTGCACCATTTTATTTGTCGACCTTGGGTTGTTAGCCTCAACAGCCAGTAGCTGCCTGAGTAAAGAGATGCCTCTAGCTTCAGTGGACTGGAAACCAAAGGCAGAGCTGAATCCCAAGGTCAAGAGGCTTTCACTCAGCCTCTAGAGCCTGGCATTTTGAACTTGGACTTAAAGCCTCCAAACTGTGAGAGAATAAACTCCTGTTTTTTAAGGCCCTCCCATTTGTGGTATTTCTGTTAGACCAGTACTCAGTAACCAAAACAGTTCTTGACTACCCAGAGGCACCTTAGAAGAAAAGCCTGGTAAAAACTCAGCCATTGACAATCCTACAAAGCAGAGTTTTCCTCTGACATACCTGGGGTTACCATGAGTCAGAGTCATTTTGAAGGCAACTGGTTTGGGTAATGAAGGGGAAAGTTCTATTATGATTTATATGGTGTAGATGGGTAATGACGGAAGTCATACACTAAGTGTAAAAGCAGAATCTGACCCTGATCTGTTCTAACTGCAGAGCCCAAATGTTTTGCTAGGGTAACTATCACAGTACAATTCCTGTCAAGCTGGCTGCAGTCTAGCCTGGAATCATCAAGGGGTTACACGAGGGCAGCAACAGTGAAGGGGTAGCACTGAATGCATTGCCAGGGAAAGATGAAGGGGGACCACACGCTGAAGTGTGTAGGGAGAGGGATGGTACAGAAAGAGTCTATGACCACCATGATGACATTAGGAAAGGGGAGGACACTGAATTGTGCACCTAAGAGATAGATGACAGATGCTAATACCAACCAGTATATCTACAATACTGCATTACCATTAACACCAAACACCAGGCTACAGATATACACATAAACATCTGAGAAGATCAGATGGGGGTCAGTGAGCAGGATAGATTCACCTGAGGCTAATCTTGTACAGATACCAGTGATATAAATTCCCATAATTCTTACAGAAACAACAGAAGACAGACATAGAGTAATCTCTCACAGAGAGCCAGACACAGTGGGAGAGAGACCCAGTAGATCTACTGACTCAGGACCATAATACTGGGGACACCAGACTCAATTGGCACAACAAAATTCATAAAAGTCTTGTTCCTCATCCTACATTGGTGAGTAGAGACTGGGGTCTTAAAAGCTTTCAAGCAGCCATCTAAGATGCAGCTAATGGTCTCCTATCCTAGGAAGCCAAGAGGAGTGAAAAATCCAAGGACATTTGGAAGCAATTAGCCCTAGGACATGATGGCCCTCGAGACTAGAAGAACTAGATGGTGCCCAGCTACCAATGTCAACCACTGAGGAAGGATCAAAACTGGAGATCCTGGATAGAGTGGGAGGAAAAACAGGGAACAAAATCCAAAAACACAATAATGACCAGAATTATAATGGGCAGATGGAGTCAGGTGAGACCCCCCAATATTATGGCCCTGGGATACATTTTGTGCCTGGAATAAAACTCACTCCCAGGGACTGGCTCTCAGCCCAGTAGTAAACAAGATGTACATGCAGACCACACAACCCAGAATGTGATGCACCCACATACTCTATGGAAATACATCTCTTGGAGCAATTGACCATGGGGCACCAGAGGGGCAACAATTGCACGTAGGAAGTGCAGGACACACAGGAGTGCATACCTATGAGGGGCATGGGGCGGAGGGTGTTACTGGGCAGGGAGGGAAGGAGACTGGGTTAGGGTTGGGCATGGTAAATGGGGAATGAAACTAAATGTACACAAAATGGTGGATGTAAAAAAACTCTGCTCTTGCACCTAAAGCACAATAAAAATAAAAAAAAAAAAAAGAAAGTGGAAGAAAAAAAAAGAAAGATAAAAGGGAAACTCTATAGTGTATAGTTTGCATCACTTGAAGGACTGGAAGAGAGAGGAAGATATAAACTCTGTTTAACTCATTGAATTTTTTTTTTTTTATAATTGTATAAATTTTATCATTATCTGTCAGTAGAGGCTGCATGTTGCTGTGATGTTGAACAGGTTTCAGTGGAGCTTCCAGAGTGAGACAGACAAGAAAGGCCTGATGATCTACTTCAGAAACCAACCAGTGAAAACTATATGGATCACAATGATTCCATCCCATTGTACATGGCTCACCATGAGTCAGGGACCAACTCAACAGCAGCTAACAAAACACATGGTGGTGCAATTCAGATAACAAAAAAAATCCATTTTAACCATTTTTAAGTGTATGATTCAGTGACTAATTATATTCACCATGTTGTCCAACCTTCACCACTATTGCCAAAACTTTTTCATCACCACAAGCAGAAACTCAGTACCCCTTAAGCAACACACATCTGTTTCCCTTTCTCCCTAGGCCCTGGTAACCTCTTATAAACTTCAGTCTGTACAGTTGCCCATTTTAGCTATTTCATGTAAGTGATATCATACAATATGTGTTCTTTTGTGTCCTATAATTCACTCAGCATGATGTTTTCAAGGTTCACCCATGTTCTGGCATATATCAGGACTTCATTTCTCTTTATGGCTAAATAATATTCCATGGTACTATATGCATTAAGTTTTGAGTGACTAGAAAGGAAAACTATAGGGTCTTCAAAACATCCATGAGGGATCTGGGAACAGGAATAAGGGTGAAACAGGAAAAGAGTGGCAGATTATAGCACATGCATTTGTTAATACTATTCTTTTTAGTTGTTTTGTTCTTAGGTGTCATCGAGTTGTCTCCAACTCATAGTGACCCTATGTACAGCAGAACAGAACAGTACCTGGTCCTGTGCCAGCCTCACGATCCCTGCTATATCTGAGCCCATCGTTGCAGCCACTGTATCCATCCATCTCATTGAAGGCCTTCCCCTTCTTCGTTGACCCTCCACTTTACCAAGCATGATATCTTTCTCCTTCTGATAACATGACCAAAGTGTTGTTGTTGTTGTTGTTATGTGCCGTTGAGTCGGCCCAACTCATAGCGACCCCTCCTTGGGTTTCCGAGGCAGTATCACTATGGAAGTAGGATTGCCCAACCTTCCTTCCGAGGTAGGTGAGACAAAGTCTGGCCATTCTAGCTTCCAAGAGCATTCAGACTGCATTTCTTCCAGGATAGATTTGTTAGGTCTTTTAGCAGTCCATGGTACTCTCAGTATTCTTCACTAGCACCACAACTCAAAAGCATCAACTCTTCTTCCATCTTCCTTATTCATTGTCCAGCTCTCACATGCATAAAAGGCAATTAAAAATACCATGGCTTGGGTTAGGCTCACCTTTTAGTTATGACCATGAAAATCAAGCCACATGTGAACAAACAAGGCAAGAAAGCAAGTAGCTGCCTGACTGAGCACTAATCAACTGATCTAGAAAAAATATCCAACTTGATTGACTGTCCTGCATTATACTGACAGCAGTAAATCCTTTTGGCCAAAGAGAACTTGGTTTCACTTTACATGCATGCTATGTATAATCTCTTTGCATATCAAAATATTCATATATCTCAGGGAAGTATCAAAAACAATAGTTTTCCTTTGAAAGGAAGGTAAAATATCCACCAATCCCTCTGAATGGCACCTGGGTGAATGTACTGCTTCTTATTTCATTTAAGCTACTGAATATCTAATAGAGTAAAATTATGGGCTCTTTGCACATGGCAATTTCACTTGTAGCTTCATGAACTCTAAAGCAAGAAATATCATTCAGAGTCTTCCATTTTATGAGGTAAATCCCCTTCAATGGCAAGTGGCTCATAAAAAACCAAACAAAAACAGTTATCATCAAGTCAATTCTGACTCATGGAGACCTCATATGTGTTGAAGTAGAACTGTGCTCCACAAGAATTTCAAAATGGCTAATTTTTCAGAAGTAGACCGTCAGGCCTTTCTTCCAAGGTGCTTGAGGGAGGACACGAATCTCAACCTTTTGGTTATCAGGTGAGCATGTCAACCCAGTGACTCCTAGCAAGTGGGCAATACATACATACATATATATCTGTGGTGGTTAAGTTTGTGTGTCAACTTGGCTAGGCCTAGATGAGTGGCTGGGCAGCTGGATGTTGATGAGACTTGTAATCAACTCCATGGTGAAATCTACTATGAGCAGCTGAGTAGCTGCCTTTGGGTATGTGGTCTGCTTTCTGCATATAAGAAACAGCTTTGGGAACCTTCTCTAGCTTATGACATGCTTGAACCCAACATGTAGCCATGTCATTGTTCAGCAGCCTGCCATGCTCTGCCAACCTTGGGCCTTTCCATGAACTTGAATTAATGGCCTGCCATGTGGTTTGGTAACATCGGGACTGTACCATTTTATCTGTCAACTTTGGGCTTGTTAGCCTCAGCAGCCAATAGCTGCCTGAGTGAAGAAAAGCCTCTAGCTTCCATTGGCCGGGAGCAGAAGGCAAAGCTGAAGCCCATGGTTGAAGGGCTTTCACCCAGTCCCTAGAGCGTGGCACTTTGAACTCAGACTTAAAACCTCCAAATTGTAAGAATAAACTCCTGTTTGTTGAAGCCATCTCATTTGTGGTATATTCTTGTCAGAGTGGCACTAGGTAACCAGAACAATATCCATAATCATTGAGTCGATTCCAACTCATAGCGACCCTATGGGACAGAATAGAACTTCCCCCATAGAGTTTCCAAGGCCGTCAAATCTTTCCTCAGCAGAGCATCTGGTGAGTTCAAACTTCCAACCTTTTGGTTAGCATTCAAGTTCGTAAACCACTGTGCCACCAGGGCTTTTTAAGTGGCCAATACCAAAAACTGAAACCAAACGCACTGCCATTGAGTTGATTCCAGCTCACAGTGGCCAATAGTCCCTAAGAAAATGTGTGTGAAACTAGTTAGGAGTTCATAGAATTAAAAAAGTAGAGCCATTCTTGGATGAACATAATGACAAAGCAAAGCTGACATTTCACTTTCTTGGGAAAACGTCAGGACACTAGCAATTAAAATGTAAACTACCTGAGCTTGTCACTCTGTGACCTTCACTCTGACCCAGGGGCTGATCTCTCTAGAAATGACCAACCCACTTTACAAAGTCAGAATGATTCTCCGAGTTCTTTCCACTTAGCAACAGTATGTATTTCAAGTTTTTCAAGTGAGCCACCTGTGACCTTTGCTAAGCAAGGAATGGGGGTGGAAAGTGGGGGTATAACTAGAATGCTTTAAAATAGATAAATTCCCTTTATTGAGCTATATACTAACTTACTAATCATAAAATAACAAACACAAGTAAGCCGTTAAGGTCATCAGCTTCATCGAAGCCCAGAACTGTCAAGTTATGAGGGAGGATATCTGCCAAATCAGAACACATAAACTTTTAGTACAGAAACTAGAACATGAATTAAGCTCATATCACTCAAAAAGAGCTGAATACATCTGAAACCAAAGTACACTGTCAGCCACCTCCACTTGCTCCAGGCGCTGATGCCTTGATTAGCTATGCAAGAAGCTACCTGCTATTTTAGAATTATATGAAGTCACCTCGGGGTATCTACAAGCTTCTCACGCACAAGATACTGACTTTTTTCCCCTCCTTCTTCTTGGCTTAGAGCACAGTTGTTGCTCCATCCAGGTAAGTACTATATCATGGATTGTTATTGCATAAGCTGTCATTAAAGCAGCCTGCCTTCTCACAGAACAATCAGTCTGCAAACAATAATGGTTTGTTGCTAAAACCCCCTAAGACTAACAGTCTTGTAGCATTTTTTTTTTTTTTTTTCCTCCAGGTAGTAAGTATTCCGCTAAAACCTCAGGGAGCTGGATGTTTAATTTCTAAAAATAGGATTTTGGTATTTTGTAATAATAGAGAACATCCCCTCTACTTCATTTAGAAAATAAATAAATTAATAATCTTTGCTCCTGAAATAGTAACTAAATTTATAGGAAGAAAAGAATAGCTCACATGATCGCTATCTAACAAACGAAGCTGCCAGTGTACACAGTATTACAGGTATCGTGCAGTTCAACATGTTTCTACCTGAAGTACACAGATTCTGTTTTGATACTAGGTTGCTTAAAAACATTTTTAGATGAAAATGTGATCATGAAAGTCAGAGACTGACAGCTCAGTCTTTAAAAGCCAAGGTTAATAAGGGCTTTTGTATACTTTCCCAAATAAATAAATTAACACACCTAACTTTTGACCTATAATGCCCTTAATCTTTCAGCCCCAAGCTTCTCTGGGAAGGGTGTAACAATTCAGTCAAAGGCAGCTGAGTGCAGGAAGAGTGCTGAACACTCACTATACTTGAAACCGAAACCACCTTAATCACTCACCTTTCATCTGCCCAGATTTCCAGAGTGGAACTAGTCAGAGTGGAACTAGTTCTTAGATTTCTCAGGCTTAAACTTCCCTAGAAAAATCGACTATTTCATATGTGTGTATGTGTGTGTGTATATACATATGTATGTGTGTGTGTATGTGTGTGTGTATATATATATATATATATAAAACCATCAGATTTCTGCTTCTGCTCATTTTGCGCAAAGGCATTCTCCAACCTTAACTTCTGGTATCAGCCATAAAAAGTATTGTTCTGTATCTGGTTCCCGCACCTGATCTCAACTCAGATTATAATCCCTTCCAACTAGTCCCTGTGCCCCTGTGCTTTGCTCCTTACTGGTGTTAGCATGAATAGTCTACAAATCCAACCTTCCCTGGGGCCTTAATAAAACTTTCTTTACTGCTCCTGCAATTATTAAGCATGCAATTTATATTTCCAGGTGCAAAAATTTCTCATGCAAATCTCTTTGACCTGAAGTAACCGAATGCACCCTAGAATCAAAAGTCTGCTGCTTACTCAACAGATCCACAATAAACGCCATCAAAGGAATTTCACTCTACTCTCTCCTCCACTCCAAAATGCCATGGCTTAGTTGGACATCTCTGAAACCAAAGGGCCTATCATGGATGATTGAACCAAGACTATACACCGAAATTAGCTTTTGTCTTTGTGACTTCTGTATAATTAAAAAAAAAAAAAAAAGACTAACACCCTGGTAGTGCAATGGTTAAGTGCTTGGCTGCTAATCCAGAAAAGGTTGGCAGCTTTCCCACCACTCTGTGTGACAAAGACTTGGCGATTGGCTCCCTTGAAGATTACAGTCTAGAAAGCCCTGTAGAAGTGGTTCTACTCTATCATGTAGTGTTACTCTGAGTCAGAATTGGCTTGATGACACCCAACAAGAAGATGTCGAGTTCCACTCCTGTGACATGAAGAGTAGCATCTACTGACTATGTTCTGGTCACATAAGTGAAAAGGAAGGGAAAAAAAAGGATATGAAGTAGTTATTGGTACAAATATCTCTAAAGTAAGACAAACTCTCTAAGATGCTGCTCTGAAATCAAACTTCCAGTTGACTGGGCAAAGTTTAAGGGAAGAACAGAAGGAACTAAAGAAAAGCTTTCTTCTGCTGTGGAGTTGTTGAACATCCTTGGGAGTGGCTAATGAACCAGCACAAGAGGTTTAGTGTCCAATGTCAGGGAATATCCCCAGAAAGATTACAAGTTACAACCCTTAACCTTCAATTACTAGCTACCAGTAACCAGTTGCCATCTAGTTGGTTCCAATTCATGGTAACCCCATGTACTGCAGAGTAGAGCTGGGTTACACAGGGTTTTCAATTATTGTGACCTTTCAGAAGCAGATTGCCAGGGCTTTCTCCCGAGGCAACTCTAGGTGGGTTAAAAATCACCAATCTTTCAGTTAATAATCAAGAACTTAACTGTGCTACCCAGGCACACTTATTACCAGGTGGGCTATGATTAGTTCTCCACAGCATGAAAAAATAAATGCAAAAGCAGTTTTCTAGTTCTAGTGCTAGAACAGAGAAGCCACCAGTTGTAAGTCAATGAGTACTTCTTCTATTAATATTACCTCAACTTCAGGGAACAATAGGTGAATGTGCTTGAAAGGCTACCCTTGTCCCTGAAATCAGAGAGAACAGTTTGCCATTGGCTAATTACTCATTTATTCATTCAACAAATATTTATTCACAGTATAGTAAGTTCTTGGGTACATGCATCATTACACTGGTAACACACTAGCAGGAAACCCTAGCTAAATAAATGTTAGTTTCCTTCTTTCTTCTCTCTGGGTAAATATGCTCTAATTGAAAACAACTAACTGACAAGCAATCATTTGCCAACTGCCCTTAACTAAATTCAACCTATAACACGATGGATTATGGGAGTTTCCAAAGTGTTGATTTCATTTTCAAATTACCTCATTTGCAAGTGGATACTGATAACCAAAATTAAGGTAATATACTCTTCCTTGTGCAAGAAGTAAAGCTATCTACTATCTGGATAGTTTCCGTATGGGTATTTCTTGATGCAGAGTATCATTAAACTTAAAAACAAAGTACAGCAAAAAAAATTTTTCCCATCCTCATATGTAAACTTGGCACATAAAAATTATTCTTTTCTTCATAATGTAAAGAATGACAGGATAGATTTGGTTTGTAGCATTTTATTACAAAATCAACAGGTAATAATTAGCTGGGTGACTCATGGTGAGATGTAGAACTGTTCTCAGATTATCTAAAAAGGAAGAAAAGTTCACTAAAGTTCAGGTGTAGAGAACACAAGTCTGAAAGCTGAGGTTTTTAAAAGTTGCCCAATTTCATAAAGTGTATAGTCCCGTAAAATCTGATTCTCACCAAGACAACTAAATTAGTCATGTGAAGGAGAGCAGATTAGTTACAAGATGGGACTCATGCCATTCTCCTCTGCTTACCACAGACCAATAGGTGTTGAGTTACTAGTGTTTATTATTTCTAAAGATGTACTATCACATAAACACTAACTTGAAATTCTCAAAATGGTCACTGACCATTTTGACAGGGGCCTCCAGAATGGTCAATGAGAAGTAAGCCTTACACCTGTCTGTGCATAGTCTTGACTTTCCCCACAGCAGCCTCTAAGGTGAGATGTCACTTCCTTGACTCAAATGAAATGGGAGGAGCTAGTGGCCAAAAGGAAAATAAAGAGTCATTAGGTAAACACACACTAGCAGAAGTCCTTTCTAAACTGGATCAAATATCTTTAATCCAGTCTTCTGGCCTCAAGATGATTTATGGTTCTTATTTTCTTTTCTCTCCTTTCCTTGTAAAGCTTGCCAAAGTAGACTTTAACTTCTGCCTTGAAGCATGCAAACACGGAGTTCTATCTTCCCTGATGAATAGGATCTGCGCCAACTGAAAGCCTGAATACAAAATTATGCTCCAAAGAAAGGAGAAGGTGATAGATAAATGGGAAAGAGAAACACTATTGAGGGTTCCCTTGACTGTTTAGAAAATGAAGATCTGTGCCAAGATACTCCCTCCACAGCCCATTACTACCCATTACATGGCACTAACTGTATTCCAGTTGTAATAGAAAAACTGCATCCATGTTAAGACTGATTTGATTAGTTTGGAGTATGGCATTAGAAGTTCTTCGTCATCCTTTGGTTTGCTTTTCTTTCAAATGGCAAGGATCTGTCAATCTACATTCTCTAATCACCCCCTTCCATCATCCATAAACAAGTAAGCCTGATGTCCAATTGTGAAGTAGGTAAAATGTATCTCTGGCACCCAGTCACCTTCCTTTCTGAGCTCTTCTCTTCCCCTACCCCACATCTAGGCTTCCAGAGCTCCATGCCTCTGAGGTTTCCTCCTGTTGAAGATATGGAAATGATAAATAAACGTACATTCTAAACTGCAACAAACCTTTACTTTTCTCATTCTTCTCATGCCTGAAATTGCAAGAGGAAAATTCCATATCTCTCTCTCTCTCCACTTTAGATCTTTATCCTGAGTTGCAGAGCTAAATATTAAACAGCATATTAGACATCTTCACTGGAACACTGAACTGGATATCTTTCCTATAAATATGTCCTTTCATATTGACTAATGGTGCAGTCTTCCTTCCTGTTACCCAAGTTAACAACCACTAAGTCGTACTACATTCTACCCTTCCCCCGTCATTATGTAATTTTCAATTGCCCTCTATTTTGCCTTATTCAATTTATTAACAAGTGATTATGAAGAGCTTAATCTGTGCGAGGAACTGTTCTAAGCTTTTGGGATACAACAAACAAAACAAGAAAAGATCCCTGCCCTCTTGGAGTTTATATTCAAGTTTTGGAAGATGATATCATTAAGGATAGTGATGATGATGATAAGTAACTTATTTATAGTGAGAAATAGCTTAAATATTATCAAATTTCTCTTAGAAGGTAAGAAGTACAAACAGAATTTAAAAAAAAAAAAAAAAGAGCAAAGAATATTGGGAGTACCCGTAAGATAAGTAGTGGACACTGGGAGGTGAAATCTTAAATGAGAACAGGTAAACTTCATTGAGACATGATATTTGAGTATGAGGGCTTTAGCCAAGATGGCGTCTGGAAGAACAGTGTTCCGAACAGAAGGAACAGCCTGTGAACATGTTCTAAAGTGAGCATGCTTCTTATATGGCCAAGAAGAGCAAGTAAATTAGTGAGAGAGGGGTCAAAAGGTCTGAGACCAAAGGGAGAACCAAGGGCCAGATGGTGGAGGATCCCGTGGGCCAATGTAGGAACTTTGGACCTTTATCCTACATCTAATGGGGTGCCATGTAAGGTTTTGGTTCTAAATTATTCTAGCTATTTTATTGAAAACTAGCTTTTGCAAAGCAAGGATAGATGCAAGAAGACCAATTAGGATGCTACTGCAATAACAAAGATGAGAGAACTTGTATCAAAGTGGTGTCAGTAAAGGTTATAGTAAGATGGCAGATCATATATATTTTTTCAAAGAAGAGCCCATAAAATATTTTTTTTCCTTTTTATTTTTTCACTTTTGTTTTAAAGAAGAGTTAAGATTATTAAAAAAATATTGGGAAAATAGTACAATGAGTTCCTATATATATCCTTCACTCAGCTCTCCCCAATATTAACAGCTTACATAACCATTGTGCAACATTCAAAACCATGAAATTAATGTTCCTAAGATATCATGTTCCTAAGATATCATTAGGAGCTCTGGTAGCATAGTGCCTAAGGCACTTGACTGCTAACCAGAAGGCTGGTGGTTCAAACTCACCAGCCACTCCTCAGAAGGAAGATGGGGCAATCTACTTCTGTAGTGATACTGCCTCAGAAACCCAAGGAGGGGTTGCTATGAGTTGAGTCCAACTCGATGGCACATAACAACAACAACAACAACACGATAACATTGGCTGAACTACAAGACTTTATTCAAATATTTCCAGTTTTTCTCCAATGTCATTGTTTTTGTTACAGAATCCATTCTAGGGGTCCACATTGCAATTAGTTGTCATGTCTCAGTTTCCATCAACCTGTGACTGACATTTCCTCAGTCTTTTCTTATGATTCATGAACTTGCCACTTTTGATGAGTACTGCTCAGTTATTTTGTAGAATGCCTCACAATTTGGATTTGGTTTTGTGCAATGTTTTCTCATAATTAGATAGCATTTTTTTTTGGGGGGGGGACCTCACAGAAGTGATGTATGTCCTTCTCAGTGAATTGTATAAGGATGTAAATGGTATCATATGTCTTACCACTGGTGTTATTAACCTCTAACATGATTCCTTGACAGATGGGAATATGGAAAATAAGAGCATGATCAGAGTAAAAGATGACTTCAATTATGTTCTACTGAGAATCTGGAAGGATGAAGTTACTATCCAGTGAGACAGGTGGAGCAGATTTAGGGGGAAGATCAGTGTTCAGCCTTGAGCATATTAAGTTTGAGGTATCTATTACTCAAATGGGGAGCTCTGGTGGCATAGTGCCTAAGACATCTGACTGCTAACCAAAAGGCTGGCAGTTCAAACCCACCAGCCACTCCTCGAAAGGAAGGTTGGACAATCTACTTCTGTAGTGATAGCTCCTCGGAAACCCAAGGTGGAGTCGCTACGAGTCTGATCCAACTCCTCAGCAGTGAGTTTGGTTTTGGTTTTATCAGTCAAATGGAGGCTTCAATTAGACAATTGAATATACATGTTTGGAGCTTGGGAAGCCATGATCTTTTACAAGTAGAGTGCCAGGTCTGTTTTCTGAGACACCTCTGGGGGGGTTCAAACCACCTAGTGATTGAGCGCTTAACCATTAGAGCCACCCAGGGAAACCTGATACAGAACTAAGTATAAAAGAAAGCAAACTATCTCAGCTATTAAGATGCTCATGGTCTAGTAAGGGAAACAGAAAAATAATGATAACAATAACAGCTAACATATGATATGTGCCACACATTGTGCAAAGTACAGGTATGGTCTCACCTAATTCTCATAATTAACTTGTAAATTAGAAACATTATCACCTCATTTTCTACATAGAATCTGCGTCCCAGAGAGCTAACAATATATTAAGTAAACTGGCCTAGATTAAGGCCATGGCAGTAAAGTTGAAGAAGAGAGGAGAAAGAATTATTTAAGAGACTTTGTTCCTACATTGTTGTTGTTGTTATGTGCCGTCGAGTCAAACCCAACTCATAGCGACCCCTCTTTGGGTTTCCGAGGCAGTATCACTACAAAAGTAGGATTGCCCAACCTTCCTTCCGAGGAGTGGCTGGTGGGTTTGAACCACCAGCCGTCTGGTTAGCAGGCAAGTGTCTTAGCCACTATGCTACCACATTACTTCTTAATTAATATCTTTTACAAGTTTCTCCTCTTCTTTCCAACTTTCTGGTATCAAAATGCCTCAGAGTCCAGCTCTTATTCTTTAATTCTTTATCCTTACATTCCTGTTAAAAAAAAATAAATAAATAAACTCACTGTCATCAAGTGGATTCCTACTCATAGAGACCCCCTTTGGGTTTCCAAGGCAGTGAATCTTTACGCAAGTAGATTGTTCAGTCTTCCTTCTGCAGAGTAGCTGGTGGGTTTGAACCACCAACTTTCTGGTTAGCAGTCAACAGAGGTTTTGAAATATTCTTACTGCAATGAAGACAATGCCATTCCTTTTCACTTTGTCATTTCCAGCATAGAAGACCATATGACTGTCCAATTCATGGCCAATACTAGTCCATTTCAGCTCACTTATCCCTAGGATATTAATCTTTATGTGTTCCATTTAATTTTTGTCAACTTCCAATTTTCCTAGATTCATACTTTATACATCCTATGTTCTGATTATTAATGGATGTTTGCAACTGTTTCTTCTCATTTTAAGTCATGCCACACCAGCAATTGAAAGTCCTGAAAGCTGTACTCCATCCATATCATTAAAGTTGACTCTACTTTGAGAAGACAGCTCTTCCCTGGTTGTAGATGGGTTCATCTCCTGGCACTACAATGTTCCCTTGTTATTCATAAGGTTTCCAATGGCCAAATTTTTCAGAAGTAGACCACCATGTCCTTCTTCCTGGTCTATCTTGGTCTGGAAGCTGTGCTGAAAGCTATGTGCCATGGGTGAACCTAATGATATTTTAAACACCAGTAGCATAGCTTCCAACATCACAGCAATATGCAAGCCACCCCAGTGTGACAAACTGACGAGGAGTGGTGGCACATTGCTGGAGAAAATATAAGATGTTACAACTTCTTTGGAAAACAGCTTGGTAATAATTTATAAAGATAAAAGATATCTTCTCCTGCATCCAGGAATTCCACTCCTTTATCCAAGAGAAAGGAGCCCTGGTGGCACAATGGCTGAGCACTTGGCTGCTAACTGAAAGATTGTCAGTTTGAACCCAACAGCAGCTCCACAGGAGAAATATGTGGCAGTCTACTTCCGTAAAAGTTTACAGCCTTGGAAACCCTATAGGGCAGTTCTACTCTCTCTTATATGGTCACTGTAAGTCAAAACTGACTCAGTAGCAGTGAGTTTGGTTTTGAGGCTTAACCCCAAATATTGAATTCTTCGGAAATTCCAAACACAATGGGACTTAAGATGAGTGGTAAATTTTGCCACAGAATTTTCCGTTACCTCTCAAAGCATGCTACCAGGATGAACATCTTGGTGTCCATATTCACAGTCTGTCTTAAGTGGAAAGAACTTCAGCCTTGGTCTTGAACTTTCTCCCACTGCATTTATCTTCTCAGGAAACATGGGCCAAATTGATCTCTCCCCAAAATGACAATTCTGTCAAGTATGGTACTTAACTAATGATACCTAAAATAGAGCTATACTTTTTAATTTATCTTCTACTTTACACGGATGACACTGAACAAGCTAATGAATCTTCTTTTCTTTTTTTTTAATCTCAGTTGTTTTATGGATAAAAATAGAGATGATACTTCTTTTAGTAAAATGAAATTGTTAAGAAAAACCATCTCCTATTGGGAGATCTGGTAGCATAGTGGCTAAGGCACTTGACTGCTAACCAGAAGGCTGGTGGTTTAAACCCACCAGCCACTCCTTGGAAGGAAGATGAGGCAATCTACTTCCATAGTGATACTACCTCGGAAACCCAAGGAGGGGTCACTATAAGTCAGGTCCAACTCGACGGCACATAACAACAACAACAAGGTCTTTTATTAATAAACTAAAAGGTGATGAGAAATATAAATCAATATTATATTTATTCTATAATTAGATTGTTGAGTGGGCAGGTAAAGGGAGTTAATATCTACTGAGCATTTGAGATTTTCAGGCATCTCCAGTATTATAATATCAAATCTCATTGAAATTTTATGGAATAAGCAATAACATTAATATATATGTAAGAATTTACATTTCTTGAGCCATGGAGGCTGGATGAACTCCTAAAACTATTGCTTTGAGACCTTGAGATAACCTTTAAAAAGTAAACTAAAAATATCCTCTGAAGTCTTCTTAAAACCAGACAATAGTTTGGTTTAAGTACTAAAGAATGTCTGCCTTGAGCACTGTGTCCTTTTAAGAACTATCTCTATGGGATCAAATTGACAACAGTAGCTTGAAAAATTAGACAGGAAACTTAGGGGGAAGTAGGTTTATTTTAATGGGAGAGGAACAATTAAGAGAAGGAAGGTGAAAATGATTGCACAACTATAAGAATGTAATCAATGACACTGAACTGTACATGGAGAAATAGCTGGATTGCTGTATGTTCTGCTCTGTGTATTCTCAATAACAAATATATATATATGAAATTGAAAAAAAAAATTACAGAACAAAGATAGAGACCCCATGTTTTCTTAATCCAAGTGAGTGCATTTTCCAGAATACCATGCCAAAAGAGAAGGAAAAGAATCTAGAGTGCATAACAGAGAAGAAAGCTCTCAAGGGAAATTTGGGTAGAAAACACCATGAGGCTCTCGGCTTTTGCTACTGGAGGAACTTCTAGACTGTTCTAGCATTACACTATTCTGAGTTGCCATTTCTCTACTCAAATTTAAAGGAAACTTCAATGGTATAACAAAACCAGGCATTCATGGTACCAGTGATTCTTTTCCTTAGTTCAATGTTACAAACTTGCGTAATTGCAATGTTTTCCCATTAATCAATGATGTTGTTAAGTGTCATCAAGTTGATTTTGACTCGGTGACTCCATGTGATAGAGTGGGACTCCTCCATAAGGTTTCCTAGACTGTAGTCTTTCCCAGAGGAAGGAAGGTAGCCCTGATGTCCCAGTAGTTAAACATTTGGCTGCTAACCAAAAGGTTAGTGGTTCTAACCCACCAGCCACTCTGAGGGAGAAAGATGTGGCAGTCTTCTTCCATAAAGCTTTACAGTCTTGCCTATAGGGTAGCTATGAGTAGGAATCAACTGGAAGGCAATGTCAGGTTTGGGAATCTTTATAGAAGCAGATTGCTAGGTCTTTCTCCTACACAATCCACTGGATGGTACAAACCAACAATTTTTTCAGTTAGCAGTTGAATGTTTAATTGTTGTGTCAATATTACACTTTTAACTCCCTTGTGTGAGAAGCTAGAAAGAAAGAATGAAGAGATCAACAATGTCAATATCCAGAGTAGTAGAACTGGAACCCAACTATTACGAATCTTTCAGTAATTAGTTTTTTTCAACTCCTGTGCACCACTTTAAAGGGAAAAGGGGAGATCACTAGAAAACAAACTCATATCAGAGATTTAACGTCTGTATCAAATAGGCACTTGGTAGAGTAAATCTCAGTCTATACACATTTGGTTCAACTAGCTATACCTTCTCTATCTGCATTTCCATGGCTGCATAATGAGAATTCATATCTTGAATCATAACCTGGGGGCACTGCAAGATAATCATTAAATGTGCTCACTAAACTGTACTTACTAGGGCAGAAAATTGGGATAACATACATCAGAAAGATTTTTTAACAGAGATTAAAATTTAAAAATGATTTTCTAGCTAATCTTAAAAAAAAAAAAAAACTTCACATAACAACTGCAGTTTATAATAGAAGATAAAATGAAATGCAAAGCGTTTGTCTCCAGATTTTAGCAAACATTCTTTCAGTGGCAGGTATTCTGTTAGCTTCAGTAGTATATGAAAATAAATATGAACTAGCCTTACCCTTTCACTTACCCTTTCATGGAGTCACTATGAGTCAGAACCGACTTGATGACATCTAACAATAACAATAGCCTTACCCTTTATAACAGAGTGAGCAAACTATGACCCAACAGCCAAGGTTGTTTAAAAATACTAAAATAAGCTAAGAAGGATCTTTACATTTTTCAATATTGGTGACAAACATAAATGAAGAGAAATATTTTGTGACATATGAAATTAAATTTTCTGTATTTATTGAAAGCAATTTCATAGGGTCACCACCACATTAATGCCTCTACACTTTTTATCTGTGAGGGCTTTCACACAACTATTGAGTTGAGAAGTTGGACCATTTGGCCACAAAACCTTCTACAGAAAAATTTGCTTCCCCTGTCACAATCTGTAGTGGTACAGAGGTACACATATACACTTAAGCTTTGTAACATGTGATTGTTGTTATTTTGCCATCCAGTCAGACCTGACTCATTCCAAGGCAGTATCACTACAGAAGTAGACTGTCCAACCTTCCTTCAAGGAGTGGCTGGTGGGTTTGAACCCAGCCTTCTGGTTAGCAGTCAAATGCCTTAGGCACTACACTACCTTGTAGACATACAAGGTATAAAAGAGGTACAATAGCAGCAAGGGAAGTTATTCCTTCTACCTGGAGGAGTCTGAATTTAATGAGTATATTTATTGAGAATGAAGGCATTGAAGGGGACAAAAAAGATTCTAAGCAAAGACATGGAGAATGGGAGCATAGCATGGAGATAGATAATGACACACAAATGGTATTTCTGAGAGAAGAAGTTCCATAACGAGAGTATTGTTAAAAAGAAGAAAAAAAGAAAATGTGTGAGATAAAATTAAGAAACTACATTGAAACACAAGGAACACACTGCCGTGGAGTTGGATCCGACTTGTAGCGACCCCTTCTTGGGTTTCTGGGGCAGTATCACTGTGGAAGTAGATTGCCCAACCTTCCTTCCAAGGAGTGGCTGGTGGGTTTGAACCGCGAGCCTTCTGGTTAGCAGTCAAATGCCTTGGGCACTACACCACCAGAGCTCCCCATTGAAATATAGGGATCCCAAATTTCTGTAGTTCAAATAAGACCAGTCAATTAAAAAGAGTCTCAATATCCATTCAAAGAAAATTAGGCATCTTGAGTAAACATGGGGGAAATTTTAAAGATTTTAAAGTAACATTACTGGATCATATTTTAGAATATGTTTGGAAACATAACTCTAGCAGGAGGGTTGAGGCAAGATAGAGATTGAAAGGAGAGGGTAAAGGCAGATAAGGGATTATTGCACAATAGAGGTTAGAGATGATGATCCCACCTAGGACAATCAATCATGGAAAGGGTGGGGTGAAGAGAGAGATGGAAAAACATTTCAGGCCAGCTGAATTGGGGATCAGATTTAAAAAGAGAGAGATGGCATGACCCTGGACTGAGTTTCTGAACTGAGAAAAATATCATCCGAATATGAGCTCCTTGGAGAAAAGTTACTTGTCTATCTCGTTCATTGCTCTAGTCCAGGACCTAAAACAATGCCTGTTGTTGTTGTTGTTGTTGTTGTTGTTGTGCTGTCGAGTAGTCCTTAGTAAACACTCAATGAATATCTGCTGAATGAGTATGTCAACAAATGTCATGAAGCAAGACAGAAAATCAAAAGAAATGGGTTTGATAATAATGGAGTTTTGACCTTACCTCATTCAAGGGGATAAGGTAATAAGCTCTGTTTTGGATAAGTCAGGCAGGAAGCACCTGCAAGCATCTGGGTGGAGTAGTCCAGTAAAACATTTGGGAATATGGACCTAATGATTAGCTGAGAGATTCTGATAACACTGAAGGTCAACAATATAGAGTTACCAGTTAAACTCATGGAATGGGTGAGAGTAGTCTGGTTAATTTCATTTAAAATGCCAGATCTGGATGCCATTTCCCTTGTTAAGCTATAAAGAATCTTATTTAACAGATACTTCATATCCTCATTATAATTCATATAATGTCTGAGTTCATTAATCCATTTGAAAGACTTAACAACCACTTTGCTGCTACAGCCTTTCAAAGCCATAAATATACTTGGTAAAAAATAAAGAAAGAATGATACTCATTCTATGTAAAAATATGGAGCTCTGGTGGCATAGTGCCTAAGACATTTGACTGCTAACCAGAAAGGTAGTGGTTCAAACCCACCAGCACTCTGCAGAAGGAAGACTGGGAAATCTAATTCCATAAAGATTTACCTCCTCGAAAACCCAGTGGAGGTCGCTATGAGTCAGAATCAACTCCATGGCAGTGAGTCTGGTTTTTTTGGTTTTATATGTAAAAACATTTTTTAATTATTCAGTGCCTTCTGCTATAATACAACAATAAAGCAAAAATTATGATTATCTTAATACTCAAAAACACCAACATCAAATTTTAAGCTAAGAAAATAAAATGAGTATATGTAGCACATTGCACTTAGAACATATTGCATGGTGTTAAGCATTCAGCAAACTGGACAGATTTAAAAAAAAAAAAAAGCCATTGTATGGCAACCCTAATCACAGAGACTTGTTGCATCTTACTATTGAAAGTGAACTAGAACTACAATTGCCCGGGGCCAAGTTAGTTGGGTGTGGGTCATCCAGGAGGTAAAACCACATGGCAGAAGACTGGCAGGATTTGATTTCTTCTTCCCACACTGTGACAATTGGGGCGTGTTTGGGAAACAGAGGCTTATGAAAAGTGAAACATATTTTGTTACTGCTGGACTTCTCTGGTCTTTAATCCAATAGTGTGCTTTATACATCTTCAAGAGAAGGATACTATTTGATACATTTCCTAAACTTGACCACAAAATAATTTTAGTCAAAGCATCTCAAAGAACTAGTGCATGATGGAACCCACAATTGGAAACACTATACTGTTCTTCTCCAAGAGCTACATACCTCTTGGTAGGCAATTTCATTCACTGCTATCTTGTAATCACCATTTATTTACTAATGATGGCCAAATTTATTTCTCTTGCTGAAATCTTTCTCTCCTGAGTTCCAGACACCTGTCTTCTGGATGTCACCATTTGAATGTCCTCCCTGTTAACCAAACTTGTTGCCTTTGAATCAATTCTGACTCATAGTGATCCTATAGGAGAAAGTAGAACTACCCCATAGGGTTTCCGAGGATGTGATATTTTGGGGAGTATATTGACAGATCTTTCTCCTGAGGAGTAGCTGGTGGGTTTCAACCACTGACATTTCAGTTAGCAGCCAAGCACCTTAATCTCTGTGCTACCAGGGCTTCAGATATCCTGCAAGCATCTAAAAACTTATAGGTTAAACCTGAACTCTTCAGAAATGGAGTGGTGATGGTTGTACAACATAATATCACTGAATTGTACATATAATAATGGTTGGAACGGCAACTTGTTTATTTATACATATTAAAACACAATATATTTTTAATAGAATCAACAACTTCTTCATCAGTGTTTTCCCCACCATACATACACATACTTCCATACAGCCTTCTCCTCAAATACTCCTTACCTCAGGAAATAGTACTACCAAATGACCAGTTGCATAAGTAAGAAATCTTTGCATTATTTTTCTTCCTTACAAACACACCAAAACCTGATGTAATTACTTCCTAAATACCTCTCAATTTAATTCCTTTCTCACAAGACCCATTACCACCATCTTTGTTCAAGCAATGACCTCTAATAGGTTTCCATGTCCCAACTCTTTCTTCCTTCCAGCCCATTCTCCAGGATACAGACAGAACAATATTCTTCAGATCTGCTCATGTAATAACCTACTTCAAACATTTCTGTGAACTCTTTTGCTTTCAGAATGAATTAAAAACTTCTCAATATGGCTCACAGTCTTCTGCTACTTTCGCTATTTCCCCCCTTAAGGGCTATGTTTCAGCCATTAGGGAGTTCCTGCCCATTCTCATATGTACCATGCTGTCTCCTCCCTGCCATTGCCCATGCTGCTCTCTCTGGATTAATCCCTCTCTTCTCTTCTCTCCTTTTTCATTTTCTCTTTGCCTACCTTACTTCTTCTTACCCTTCCAGTCCTAATCTAAACATCAATTCTGCAAGAGCACCTTCCTTGACCCTCTGAAAAAGCTAGATTATCATAGCTCTCATTATGTCCCCTATTTATTACATGTTATTGCCACTATTTGTTTGTGTTCTGTCTCTCCAATTACAATATAAAGTCCATGAAGACAGAGACCTTATCTTTCTAGTTCATCACTCTGTCCTCAGGACTTTGCACAATGCCTTATAGAAAATGATGAGGTCAAAGATAAATAATGAAACATTGCTATAAAATATAGAATAAGTATTTAAATATCAATGGCAAGACACAAATACGTAAGAGATGACTCCATTCATAGGAAGTCCAAGAATGGGCAAAACTAAGCAATAATGAGAGAAATCAGAAAGTGACTGCCTGTAGAAGGATGGGTTGACTATAAAGGGACATGAAGGGACTTTGCTGGAAGATGCAAATGTTGTTTTGGTTGAAGGTTACTTGTATGTGTACAATTGTCAAAACACATGGAACTCAATACCCAAGACGTATGCCTTCTAATTCATGTAAATGATGCTTAGACTTCTATCAATGTAAGTATTTCAGTGGTTTGATACAAAGTAATTCAGGTATAATTAAATCAGAAAGAGAAGTTATTTTTCTAATTCTCCAAGAAATCATTGCTGGAATAATCATTTTGATTAATGAATCGAATGAATCACCTAAAATTCCGTTGTCATGAATCAGTGATCTTCTCATGGTTGTAAGTGCCAACAAAACTCAAACAAGTCAGATCAGTACATGCCCAATAAAAGGTAAACACACATGTAAATCTCAACACTGTTAGGTAAGATTATCCAAGCAAAATATTTCATCTCTAAGGCAGAGCCAGTCTTGGCTCTGAAACCACAGAGTGGTGCCCTTACAGCTGTCTTTTTCTAGTTTAAGAAGGAAAGATCTGAGAATTACAGACAGAATTTCACACACAGGCCCCTACAACACATTCTATTATAAATTTGGCAAAATATCCTTATAGACTGTAGAGAAAACAAAGGATTCCCTTCCCACTATATTCTTTTTATATACGTTTTCAACTCCGACACTGTCAAATGTATAGGAAAAAAAATCCCATATTTCCAAAAGAACTTAGTATTTTCTTTCACTTTGAATTCCAAGTAAGACTAACATATTAAGAAAGCTAAAATATAATTATGATATTGGTTAAAAAGCTATAATAAAGACCAAAATAATACTGGATTAAACAAGGCAAGAATTTAATTCCCTCACATAAGAATTCCCATGGAGGCTGGCTAGGTTTGGTCTAGCATCTTCAGACTACTGATAAACCAGGCTCTTTCCATCTACTGGCTCCACCGACCTCAGCAGGCAGCTTCCATCTCTCAGTCCAAAGGCAACTTTCCCTCCTATCATCACATCTATATTCAAATCAGTGGAAAGGAAAGAAGGAAAAGTAAAGACTATACTTTTCTTTAATGATAGATACATTCTAAAAGTCACATACTTTATTTCTATTCATACCCCACTGGCATGAGCATGGCTACATCCAACTAAAAGGAAAGGTGGACAGTTAAATCTCAGTAGAATCTCTCACAAAAGGATGAATTACCAGTTGCCATCAAGTCATCTCTGACTCACAGAGACACCATGTGTGTCAGAGTAGAACTGTGCTCCATAGGGTTTTCTATGGCTGATTTTTTTAGAAGTAGATCTCCAGGCCTCCTTCCAAGAAGCCTCTGTGTTAGCTCATACATGCAACTTTTCAGTTAGCAGCCAATCAAGGACTTCTGGAGGATAAATAGGAGAGTGGATACTGACAAACAACTAGCAGCCTCTATCCCTAGCAATCTTTGGTAATATTAAGCCTCAAAGAAAAGGTATAATTTTAGAAAACTCATTCCACACCTCAAGGAATACAGCATTAAGTTTGTTTAAATACAGGATGTTTGTTGAAAACAGAATTTTATCGTTTGTAATATGACCTGGGACCATTCATTTTATCTCCTTGCTCTGCAGTTTTTTTATATAACATGAAGACGGAAATGCCAACATCATTCTCAGATTTAGATATATGAGACAATGTACATAAAGGTACTTTCCAGTCACCAAAACAGGATTATTCAGCTGCCTTAGAAGAAAACATAAAACTGACCTGTCTCTTTTCTTTTCTGCACTAGATCTTTTTAAAGATGATTTGAGAAAAAAAAAAATGGCTTAATATGGTCCCCCATGCAATACTTGTATTTATTCATTTGTTCAACAAATATTTTTTAAATGCCTGCCATTTTCGGACTCTGTAGTCAAAGAGTAATTAGTTACATTCCTCAATCCAAAGGAGATCACAGTCTAAGGCAGGATATGTAGGGACAAAGTTAATTATAATCAATATTATCATATGGATTTATTAAACAGTTTTATTGAGGTATCATTAACATACTATGAACTTTTTATATTTAAAATACATTGTTTGATAAGTTTTGACATATATGTACAACCTAGACTCATCACTAAAATTAAATAATGGACATATCCATCATTCCCAAAGTTTCTTTGTGCCCACAATTCCACAATTTCTTCCTCCTACTCTTATTCTTCCCCATCCTCAAGTAACGACTGACCTGCTTTTGTGACTAGAGATTAAATTGCATTTTCTAGAAATGTGTATAAATAGAATCCTATAATATGTAAACTTTTGTCCCTAAATATTTTATATTTTTGATGCTATTATAAATAATATTGTTTTAATTTGGATGTTTCAATGCTCATTGCTATTATATAGAAATAAAATTATGTAAAAATAAATTAATATTTTTATGCCAGTCTTGTATCCTGTAACTTTGCTAAGTATATTCATTACTTCTATTCGTTTTTTTTTTTTTTTTTGCATAATCCATTGGATTTGGGGCCTATACAATCAAATAATCTGTGAATAAAACAGGTTCCTTCTTCCTTTCCAATGAGTATGTCTTTTATTTATTTGTTATTTTCTTTCCCTTATTGTACAGCTACACTTCAGTACAATGTGGAATAGAAGTCATGAGAGCAAACATCTTTGTCTTTTTCCCAGCTCAGTCTCAGAAGGAAAGTGTTCACTCTTAATCATCAAGTACGATGATAAAAAACAAACCAAAAACCAAACTCACTGCTGTCGAGTCAGATCCAACTCATAGCAACCTCTCCTTGGGTTTCCTAGACGGTATCACTACGGAAGTAGATTGCCCAACCTTCCTTCCAAGGAGTGGCTGGTGGGTTTGAACCACCAGC
>NW_006921799.1:3582238-3583854 GCF_000298275.1 Orycteropus afer afer
TATGCCACCAGAGCTCCTAAGTATGTCAGCTGTAGGTTTTTTTCTGAAATGCCCTTTGTTAGGTTAAGAAGGTTCCCTTCTATTCCTATGTGTTCAGCTATAATTTGCACTAATTTTTTTGGTTTCTTAAGGTGTAAGCATGAGATCATTTATTTAAACCTTTCTTCTTTACACTATAGACATTTAGTGTTATAATTTCTCATTAAATACTGCTTATTAGCATCTCAAGAATTTTGATATGATATGTCTTCATTTTCATTTATTTTCTGATTTCTATTGATGCTTCTTCTTTGATTCATGGATTAACAACAAATATTAATAAATTCAGTTCTTTTAAATTCCAGCTCGATTCTATGTACAAGAGAAACATCTAAAATATAGGAAGATGACTACTTTGTATTTTTTTTGTTCAGTTTCATTCCCCATTTATCATGTCCAACCCTAATCCATTCTCCTCCCCTCCCTACCATGTAACCCTCCCCCTGTGCCCCTTATATTTATGCTCTCCTGTTTGTCCTGCATTTCCTCAGTTTGAATGTTGGTCCTCTGGTGTCCCATGGTCTATTGCTATAATGGATGTATTACTGTAGAGTATGTGTGTGAGTCATCCTGGGTTGAGTGGTCTGCGTGTACATTTTTTTAACTATTGGGTGGAAAGCCAGCCTCTGAGGGTACGTTTTATTCCAGGTGCAGAATGTATTCCAGGGCCATAGTATTGGGGGTCTCATCAGATTTCATGAGACAAATCCAGTAATTCTGGATTTTGTTTTTGGATTTTGTTCCCCGTTTTCCCTCCTACTCTATCCAGGATCTCCAGATTTGATCCTTTCCTGATTGGTTGGCATTGGTAGCCAGGCACCATCTAGTTCTTCTGGTCTCGAGGGCCATCGTGTCCTAGGCCTGATTGCTCCCAAATGCCCTTGTTTTTTTGCATTCTTCTTCACTTCTGATGCTAGGAGACCATTAGCTGCATCTTAGGTGGCCATTTGAAAGCTTTTAAGACCCCAGTCACTACTCACCAAAGTAGGATGCGGAACAAGGCTTTTATGTATTTTGTTGTGGCAATTGAGTCTGGTGCCCCCCCAGCACTATGGTCCTGAGCAAGCAGATCTATTGGATCTCTCTCCCATAGTGTCTGGATGTCTGTGATGGATTACTCTGTGTCAGTCTTCTATTGTTTCTGTAAGGATTGCAGGTATTTTGTCTCACTGGTGCCTGTGCAAGATAGATGTTGGATTTTATCAAATGCCTTTTTCTGTATCAATTGGTATAATCATATGGTTCTTTTGTTTTGTTTATGTGGTGAATTACATTGACTATTTTTCTGATGTTGAACCACCCTTGTAAATCTGGTATGAGTCCCACTTGGTCCAGGTGTATTAATTTTTTGATATATTGTTGGATTCTGTTGGCTAGGATTTTGTTAAAGATATTTGCATCTATGTTCATGAGGGATATTGGTCTGTAGTTTTCCTTTCTAGTGGTGTCTTTCCCTGGTTTTGGTATTAGTGTTATGCTTGCTTCATAAAATGAGTTTGGGAGTATTCCATCTTTTTCTATGCTTTGGAATAGCTTGAGTAGCATAGGTGTCAACTCTTCTCTGAATATTTGATAAA
>NW_006921799.1:3584189-3589617 GCF_000298275.1 Orycteropus afer afer
CATTTATTTCTGCTCTGATCTTTATTATTTCCTTGTTTCTAGATACTGTAGGATTCTTTTTTTGTTCTATTTCTAGTTGTTGGAGTTGATGAGTTAGAGTGTTGATTTTGTTTCTTTCTTCTTTTTTGATGTATGCATTTATTGCTATAAACTGTCCTCTGAGTACTGCTTTCACTGGGTCTCATAGGTTTTGGTCTGACATATCTTCATTCTCATTTGTTTCTAGGAATTTTGTGTTTTATATTTCAGTTTTTATTTGTTCTATTAGCCAGTAGTTTTTGAGCAGTGAGTTGTTCACTGCTCAAATGATGTTTGATGGTTTTTCCTTGTTCTTTCTATTATTAATTTCTAATTTTATAGCATTGTGGTCTGAGAAGATGCTTTGTAGTATTTCAATGCTTTTGGATTTATTGAGGCTTGTTTTATGTCCTAACATATGGTCTATTCTGGAGAAGGATCCATGTGCACTGGAGAAGAATGTGAATTGTGCTTTGTTGGGTGAAATACTCTTTATATGTCTATGAGGTTGAGTTGGTTGATTGTATTGTTGAGCTCTTCTGTATCTTTGTTGAGTTTTTCTAGTTGACCTGTCCCTCTTTAAAAGTGGTGTGTTAAAGTCTCCTACCACTATTGAATTGATCTTTTTCAGCATCATATAATGTCCTTCTTTCTCTCTTGTGATGTTGTTCACCTTAATGTCTATTTTTTCAGAAATTAATATTTCCACTCCTGCTCTTTTTTGGTTTCCATTGGCTTGGTATATTTTTTTCCATCCTTTAACTCTTAATTTGTTTTTATCTTTGTGTCTAAGGTGGGTCTCTTGTAGGCAGCATATTGATGGGTCTTTTCTTATCCAGTCTGCCACTCTCTTTCTCTTGATACATGCATTTAGCCCATTCACACTGAGTGTAATACATGATAGGTATGAATTGATTGTTGTCATTCTATTGTGGTTTTTTTTTGTGTGTGTGTGTGTGTTGTTGATGTTTCCTTTGTCCATATACCTTTCTATGCTGAGTTCGGTTTGTTGGCTAATGCTTTCTCCCTTTTCTTCTTTATTGTTGGTTTTGTGCTTATTAAACCCATACATTTTCCTTCCTTCTGAATTTGCTTAAGGGGATTGTTAATTTTCTATGTGGTTACCTTGGAGTATATTCTTGTCTCTGCATTTTCAGACAGTGCCTACTGTGAAGACATTGTCTTGTTTTCTTCTCCATTTGGAAGTTTGTACCTAGAAGTTTTATTACCTCTAATAGGTTAGTTGTTGTTGTCGCATGCTGATTGACTTCCTTGTTTTTAGTGTGCAGTGCTTTATGGTCTTCTTTTGAGTTTCTATTTCTCATTTGGTTTTAGTGTTGATGCCACATATCCTGATTTTTTTTTTTATCTCTGTTGTGGGTTCTCTATTGGAAGGACTTCCTTAAGCATTTCTTGTAGGGTTGGTCTGGTTTTCACAAAATCCCTTAATTTCTGTTTGTCTGGGAATGCCTTGATTTTACCCTCATATTTGATGGATAATTTGGCTGGATATAGGATTCTTGATTGGAAGTTTTTTTCTTTCAGTGTTTTATAAATGCCATCCCATTGCCTTCTTGCCTGCATGGTTTCTGCTGAGTAATCAGAGCTCAGCCTATCTCTTTGATTATTATAAGTAATATTTCTTTCATCCTGGGCAGCTCTCAAAATTTTTTCTTTGTCTTTGGTTTTGGAGTTTGATTATAATTTGCCTTGGTGTTTTTCTCTTGGAATCTATCTTGTGTGGGGTTCTGTGAGCCTCTTGGACAAATACCTTTTCTTCTTTCATTTCTGTTAGCAGGTCTTTCACAATTTTCTCAGTGGTTTTTTATTTTATTTTATTTTATTGCCTCTTCTTGCTCTGGAATTCCAATGAGTCATATGTTGTTTCTTCCCATGTCATCCCATATAATTCTTAGGTTCTCTTCATTTCTTTTAAATCTTTGTTCTGATTTTTCTTCATACAGGTTGGTGTCCAGGTATTTGTCTTCTAGTTGAGTTATGCATTCTTCAGCTTCAGCCAGTTCTAACCTACTCTTTTGTGCTTCTACTGTGTTGTGTAATTCTGTAATTTTGGTATTCATCTTCTGGATTTCTAACTGCTGTTTTTGTATGAGTTCTGATTGTGCATTAATCTTGTTATTTTGTTCTTGAATGATTTTCCTGAGTTCTTCCAGGGAACTATCTGTGTTCTCCTCACTTCTGTTTGGGGTTTCCTTTGGCTCTTGTAAAACTCTATAAACATATCTTCTAAATTTCTTCTCAGATAATTCCATTGCTTGCTCTTTCTCCATGTTTAATGAGACCTTTGTTTGTGGTTTTGCTTCTAATGCCTTGTCCTGTTTTTTTGTTTGTTTGTTTGCTTGTTTGTTTTGTTTTTAGTTTATTTGATTTGAGGTTGCCTGTTGTTTCCTAGACATTTTGAGGTTACCTTTAACTGTTGGTTATTTATTGATTTGTTTTATCTTGGTTTTATGGTTCAATATTTTGAAAAGGTGAAGCTAATGTATTTTATTTTTTTAGTTATTAATTCATGTATGCTGGGTTGCTCTGCAGTTTTCTTTGTGATGGTGGAATCACTGGGTGGAATGTGTATATGGGTTTTTGTTTGTCATAAAGAGGGTTTAGAGTTCAAACCAGGAGGTATTACAGTGGCTGAATGTGGTTTCTTGAATTGAATGAGTGAAGTTATTGGCAGAGAAAGTGGGAGTGGAAGATCAGGAGAAGGGAAGTTCCCTGTTGGTAGGGGCAGTTTCTAGGCCTTTGAGCAGGCTGCTAATGATAACATTGTACTGTTATTCATAGGCCCGCAGCTCAATTTCAGCAAAGACTTCAGTTGTTAGGGGGTTGCCACCTTCCACCAGGCCCAGGCACATGCAAAAGCCCCAGTCCTGAGGCCCCTCAGCCAAAAAGCCAACCCAAGACAACTGCCCATCTTTGCAATCTGCCATAGGGGCTCCTCTCCCTGGGCCACCCACCCACAACACTGGCACAACTGGCCCAGACCATGATCTGCCATGGGAGCTCCCCTATGGGTCCACTCACCCGTGGTGCCAAGGATCTGCTCAGTTTCAGTGGCACTGGAGTCAGGAGAGTGCCTGCTAGTAATCTGTGGTCCCAATATACTGATAAAGTCAAGCGCTGGCCTCTCAGTGTCACTTAGCTGACCCAAGCCTGATTGGTGGCCCACTGCAGGGGCATCTCCCTGGGCCTGCCCTCCTGCAGCACCAATGGACTCTCTACTCAGGTTTCAGCAGTGCTGGATGTGCTCATTTGCACCTAGCCGACCCAAGCTACTGATAAAATCAGGTGCTGAAGGTAGATCCTTGGGGTGATTGCCGGTATGTTGGTGTGGTTGCTGGTATGCTGGTGTGCTGTGTCTTCCTCCTTAATCCAGGGAGTCTCAGATGGATATCCTAGCCTGCCAGTCGGCACTCCCCCAGGGAAGCCTCCAATGGCCTTTTTTGGCTGCCTATCAGCACTCTGCAAGATAGATCCTCTGATCTTATTATCCACCCCCACTCCCTGTCACATTTTCCTTTCTAATTCTACTTCTCTGAGTTTGTTGCACTCTGACTCAATGAGTTGTTCAGAGCACCAGAATCCCTAATTCAAACTGCTGTATTTAGTTTTTCAAGCACTAAGATGGTAGAGGGAAATAATGTGGTGATCACTGACGAGACTCCATTTTGGTAGCATAGTGCCTAAGGCACTTAACTGCTAACCAGAAGGCTGGCAGTTCAAACCCACGAGCCACTCCTCAGAAGGAAGATGGGGCAATCTACTTCCATAGTGATACTGCCTCATAAATCCAAGGAGGGGTCGCTATGAGTCGGGGTCTGACTTGATGGCAAACAACAACAGCAAAAACAACATCTACTTTGAAGGGAAAGGTGTGGATAAAATTATACCAAGCAAATATTAACCAAAAGAAAGCTGGTAATAACAAACAAAAGCAACTAGAGATAAAAACAGTTACTACATAACATAAAAGTTTTGGGAAACCAGGGGAAAAAAAGTTTTAAACCTGTATACATTGATCCCATCTTCAATTTATATGAGGTGAAATTGGCAGATCTATATTACCTTTAGAGATTTAACACATCTTTCAATAATTGGCACATCGAAAAGACACAATAGTTCACAAAAATATGTATTTGATCAGTAGAATTGAGTTTGACTTAGTGAAATTGTAAAGAATGTTGCACTTCTCAGATGAATAGTATGTTATCTTCAAACACATATGAAATATTTCCAAAATCTAACCATGAACCAAATATCATTGAATTTCAAAGAATTTTTTAAATAAAAGGAAAAAAAAGAAAAACATTTGGGGATTTAAAAACAATTTTCAAAATAAAGCATGAGTCAAAGGAGAAAATAAGATGAACATTAGAGCAAATTATTTAAAAACACAAGTAATACTAGAGCAAAATTTATAACTTTCATTAGAAGAGTTAAAAATTGAAGAACTAAGTACCTAACACAAGAAAATTATAATAACGTATACCCAGAGAAGGTAAAATCTAGAAAATAATTTTTTAAAATTAATGAAATGGAAAAGAAAATTACAGTCAAAAGGATCAATACCAAAATTTGATTCTTTGGAAAAAATAAATAAAATTGACAATCTCAGGCAAAATGGATCTCGAAAAAAGAAATAGAAGGCATAAAGGATCAATATGAGCAATGAAAGAGGAACATTACTAAAGATGCGGAAGGGATTTTTTATATAGATAATAAGAAAATCTTACAATCAAACAGGGTGTGAAACTAAATGTATACATAATGTTGAATGAAAGACAAACTGCTCTGTAAACTTTCACCTAAAGCACAATATTGAAAAAAAAAAAAATCTTATGATCATTTTAATTCTAAAGGCTCCCAAATGTGATTGAGGACAAGGGGTTGAGATACTCCAACCAAAAGGCAACCATTGCCATGGAGTCAGATTCTACCCATAGCGACCCCTCCTTGGGTTTCCCAGGCAGTATCACTATGGAAGTAGATTGCCCAACCTTCCTCCCAGGGAATGGCTGGTGGGTTTGAACCACCAGCCCTCTAGTTAGCCGTCAAGTGTGAGATACTCCTTCTCCTTTTAAATGCCATATGAGAAGGTGACACAGTTTGTGCTCATCTAACCACAGAACCAACAACCAGGTTATCAGGAGCCCCAGTTATTCCCAGCAAAGGAATACACATGAAATTCCTACAGGTCATGGCTATCGTCAGTGTGTACCTCCCTGCAGTTAAAATTTGTTCTTAAGAACAAACTCAATCCTTCCATGTCATATCAATGTCAAAGTTACCAAAAGGAAAACATGCTCTGCTCTTCTGAATAAGAGATGAGGCAACAACAATGTTGTTGTTGTTATGCACCATCGAGTCAGACCCGACTCATAGTGACTCCTCC
>NW_006921799.1:3589717-3591716 GCF_000298275.1 Orycteropus afer afer
TCTAGAATAAGAAAAAAATGCCTATTATCATCTCTTCTGGTTAACATCATAGGGAAGACATAGCCAGAGACATAACAAAAAAAAAAAAAAAAATCTAGAAGAAACACAATTGCTAAAAATGGCATAATTGTCTACATAGAAAACCCAGATCAAGAGAAAATAGAAAGTTTGGCAAAGTCTTTTTATATAATTAGCCAATTATATTTCTGTGCGCCACCCATAGACAGAAATGCAGATATACCTGGGGAAAAATATAGAGTGGCTATGAAAGAATCACTTATTATTTTTGTGTGCCATCCAGTTGATTCTGACTCATAGCTGGTGGTGCAGTACTTAAATGCTTGGCTGCTAACCTAAAGGTCAGAGGTTCAAACCCATCAGCTACTCTGTAGGATAAAAATCTGGCAGTCTGCTCCCATAAAGATTATAGCCTAAGAGATCCTATGGGATTTCATATAGGGTCCCTTTAACACATTGGGCTGATAGCCAAAGTCAGCAGTTCGAACCCACCACCCACTCCATGGAAGAAAGATGAGGCAATCTGCTTCGGTAAGATTTACAGCCTTGGAAATCCTGTGGGGCAGTTCTGAGTTCTACTCTGTTCTGTAGGGTTGCTATGAGTTGAAATTGACTCAGTGACAGTGAGTTTATGAGTCCAAAAATCATATAACTAGGAGTCAGTCTTAACAACAACAACAAACAAAAAATAATAAAATTCATTGACATAAACTTTTTTTTTCTTTTTATTGTCACTTGGGTGAAAGTTTACAGAGCAAATTAGTTTTCCATTCATCATTTATACATCCTTTGTTTTATGACTTTGGTTGTTCCCTCAGTGTAACAATGTTGTTGTTGTTATATGCCGTCGAGTCACACCCAACTCATAGCGACCTCTCTTTGGGTTTCCAAGGCAGTATCACTACAGAAGTAGATTGCTGCCTCCCCCGCCCCAAAAAAAAGAAAAGTAGATTGCCCAACCTTCCTTCCAAGGAGTGGCTGGTGGGTTTGAACCGCCAGCCTTCTGGTTAGCAGTCAAGTGCCTTAGGCACTACGCTATTCTGCTTATGGATCTAGAGATAAAGATGGAGACATTAGTGAGATGTATTTCTGCTCTTTTTGCCTATTTTTAATTCTCTCTCTCTTATTTACTTTTATTTAGTTGAACAATATACTCTTATGCCAAGATGAGTTTATAATTAATATGATATCATTGCAACAGAAATAGTTAAAATTACAGTTCTGTTTACATCTACCCATTGCTGAAGAAGCAGGTCAGTGCTTAACCTTTATTTCCTTCCAAACTAATTATTGTGAAGTTGTTTGGTCAACTTTTTACTGTGTTAAAGACACATTATTCATCTCTTAAAAAAATACAGGGTTAAGTCTTTTGTAAAATAATAAACTTTAAATACAAAAAAGTTAGGAAAAAATACAATGAATTTACACAGAACCTTTCACTTAATGAAATTATTTAATAAGTATTATAAACATTCAACTTGAGGTGGCAAACACTCAATCTCCTTCCTTTAAAATGAATGTCTGCCTCTTGTAGTCATGGGGGGTCATTTGTAGGAGAGTTCCTGCTGTGTCTAATATAGACAAGACCTTCTTTAACTGTGTTTATAGATTAAAGTGGAGTCTCTCAGTGGTACAAATAGGTAGTGCTGAGAAGCTGTGCTAACTGAAAGGTTAGAGATTCAAGTCCATCCAGTGGCACCTCAGAAGAAAAGCTTTGTGATCTACTTCTCAAAAATTAGACATTGAAAACCCTATGAAACACAGATTTACTGTGATACATATGGGGTTGCCATTAGTCAGAATTGACTCCAGTGCAAAAACAAAATTATCAAACCCATTTTCATCAAGTTGATTCTGACATATGCAATCCTATGTGCTATAGAGTATAAACTAAGCTCCATAAGGTTTTTGTGAATATAATCTTTATGGAACCAGATACCCAGACCTTATTTCTATATTAAAAAAAAAAAAAAAAAAAAAA
>NW_006921799.1:3592256-3593080 GCF_000298275.1 Orycteropus afer afer
CTCATACATTATAGAGCAGAACTATTCCATAGGATTTTCAATGATTGATTTTTTTGGAAGTAGATCACCAGGCCCTTTTTCCTTTCTTTAGGGCAATTAGCTATAAACTAAAGTGAAAATAGCACAGAGGCAAGTGAGATAAAGAGGTAATGGAGCACAAGTGCATTTTGGGAAACAGAATCATACAATGGTATATACTAGCTCTGCTTCTTCCTGGGTCCTTGACCATGGACAAGCTTCCTAACCTCACTAAACCTCAGTTTCCTCTTCTGTAAAATGAGGATAATAAGGGTACCTTTGCATAAAGTATTGAAGGGACCAAATGACATTGACATGTAAATCTTAATCTGGTCAAAAACTCAAACTCAAACTCACTACCATTGAGTTGATTCTGACTCATAGCAACCCCCACTGGATTTCCAAGACTCTGAATCTTTACAGAAGCAGACCGCCTCATCTTTCTTCCATGGGGTGGCTGGTGGGTTCAAACCACTGAGCTTTAATTTAGCAGCCAAATGCCTTAACCACTACACTACCATAACTCCTTATAATCTGCTCAGCATTACTTTCATTTTTAAAATTGTGAGACTGCAAATGGTCATCTAGATGCAATGATGGATCTCTCTTCATCCAGACCAAAGAAGAATTAAGAAAACCAAAAACACATGGAAACAATTAGCCCAAGGAACTGATAGACTATGCAATCCTCAGCTTATATGAGAGTGAGATCAGAAGAACTAAGTAGTATCCAGCTACCATCATCAACCACTTGGCAGAGATGCTAGATAAAGTGGGAGAACAATGTGGAACAAAACTCAAAATCA
>NW_006921799.1:3593486-3598504 GCF_000298275.1 Orycteropus afer afer
AAAAAAAAAAAAAAATGTCTGTCTTGACCGTTGTATTCTTTTAAAGAATTAGATCAAATTGACAACAGAAACTAGAAAAGTTAGAACACTTAGCGGGCAGTGAGGTTATGTTAGTAGAGGAGGAACAATATGGAAAAGGAGGGTGAGAATGATTGCATAACTTAAAGTATATGATCAGTTTCTGTGTTAGACTGGGCTCTCTAGAGAAGCAAAACCAGTAAAGCTTATAGAGAGAGAAAAAAAAAATTATCTTAGGACAATGGCTCACAGACTTATAGATGCTGGCAAGTCCCAAGTTCTTGGATCAAACATCAAGCCGGAGGCTTTTCCCAACTCACACAGCAGCAAGGGCTGACAAGCTCAAGGTTGGCAGGCAGTATACTGGCTATTGACTCTAACAAATGATGACTCCAAGATCTCCAGGCTGAATGGTAGATTGTTTGCTCATGGACAGTTGTAGGCAGCACAACAGAATCCCAATCCATGGAATAGTATCTCTTTTCCCAGGATGTCCATAAATATACTGGAAGCAGGCCACACCCCTAGGGAAACTCCCTTTCAATGTATTGGCTACTCAAAACATATACATCTGATCCCATCATTGGAAAAACTCACATCACAATTGCTTAAACCACACAGAATTGTGGTCCAGCCAAGTTGACACACAGCTCCAACTATCACAGTCCCCCCTCTTGTCAACTTGGCAATTGTACACATCTTCTTAACCATATATAATCTCTAAATAAGTACAACTATAAAGTCATATTTGTGCCTAACATGATACGCTAACATACATACAACTGAAACACATTAACCTTATTTTTTTGTAAATATTTGATGCACATATACAATGAAGAAATATAACAATCACAGTCCTCATTTCTGCAATTTGTCATGTGGTTGGAGCTGATGTTCAGAACTACCTTCTTCCACAACCCATTCTGTATTTCCCTTGCCCTCAGCAAGCACCTCAGCTGGACATGGTTCTTTGCCTGGTGGAGTGACCCAAACCTTCATTCCTGAAGGGTCTGGGCCATTAGTAGTCATATCAGAATTGGGTTGCTGTAATTTCCCATTGATTTTAATCACAGGGCATGGTAGTACTAAGAGATGTACTAAAGAATCTCCTGTATTCCAGACATATTCTTCTTTACCTCCATTATGTAATGTCAATCTAATTTTTCCTTGGTAATCAGGATCTACCACACCAGATAATGCAGTAATTCCCTTCTTTGTCTGTTGATCCAGAGGCATGAGGAAACCAAAATGGCCAGGAAGCATTCTTAATTTCCAGTTCAATGCAATGAGTATTGTGTCTCCAGGTGGGAGTGTTCCTCCATTTGGGACTAAGATCTCCAGACCCACAGAGCATAGGGTAGCAGGGACAGGAAGCAAAAACATTTTGAGTGGGTCACTAGAGGTAATAGTGAATGGTACAACTCCCATTTCCACCCCTTGGTTCCTGGACCCATGATTCCCGGCTATTGGAGAAACAACACCATATATTGGACACTGGTTTAGAGTATATACAGCCTCCTGAAGAACATTGCCCCAATCTTTCAAGGTATTGCCACCTAGCTGGCACCGTAATTATGTTTTCAGTAGGCCATTCCATTGTTCTATCAAGCCAGGATGTTCTATCAATTCATGAGCATAGGGACCATTGCTGCACTTCATTTGCTGTGAAGTGAATCCCTTGATCTGAAGCAATGCTGCGTGGGATACCATGATGGTGGTTAAGGCATTCTATAAGTTCACAGATGATAGCTTTGGCAGAAGCATTGCATGCAGGGAAGGCGAATCCATATCCAGAATAAGTATCTCTTCCAGTAAGAACAAAACACTGTCCTTTCCACGATGGAAGTGGTCCAATGTAATCAACCTGCCACCACGCTGCTGGCTGATCACCCCAAGGAATGTTTCCATACTGCAGAATCAGTGTTGGTCTCTGCTGCTGGCAGATTGGGCACTCAGTAGTGGCGGTAGCCAAATCAGCCTTGGTAAGTGGGAGTCCATGTTGCTGAGCCCATGCATAACCTCCATCCCTGCCACCATGGCCACTTTGTTCATGAGCCCATTGAGCAATGAAAAGAGTAGCTGGAGAAAAAGGATGGCTGGTTTTCACTGAACATGTCATCCTATCTAACTGATTGTTAAAGTCCTCTTCTGCCAAGGTCACCTTTTGGTCATTCACATGAGACACAAATATCTTTACTCTTTTGGCCCATTCAGAGAGATCTAATCCACATACCTCTTCCCCATACATTCTTATCACTAATTTTCTAATCATGTTCCTTCCAAGTCCAAAACCATGCAGCCAAGCCATTAACCACAGCCCATGAATCTGTATATAATCACACATCTGGCCATTTCTTATTCCATGCAAAGTGAACAGCCATATGCATGGTTCAAAGTTCTGCCCATTGGGATGATTTTCCTTCACCACTGTCCTTCAAGGAAGGCCCACAAAGGGGCCGCAATGCTGCTGCTGTCCACTTTCAAGTGGTGCCGCATATCGCACAGAAGCATCTGTAAACCAGGCATAAGTTTTCTCTTCTTCAGTCAACTGATCATAAGGAATGCCCCATGAGGCCATAGGTGCAGACTGGGAGAGGGAAGGTAATGTGACTGGAGTAGAGACCATAGGCATTTGGACCACTTCCTCATGCAACTTACTTGTGCCTTCAGGTCCTGCTCAAGCCCAATCTCTGATATACCACTTCCATTTAATGATGGAGTGCTGCTGTGCACATCCAACTTTATGACTCTGTGGATCACACAACACAGTTCATGATGGGCAGCTCAGGCCTCATGGTGACTTGGTGACCCATGGTTAGGCATTCAATCTCTACTAAAGCCCAGTAACAAGCTAAAAGCTGTCTCTCTTAAGGAAAGTAGTTATCTGCAGAGGATGGCAGGGCTTTGCTCCAAAACCCCAAGGGTCTGCATTGCAATTCACCAATAGGGACCTGCCAAAGACTCCAAAAAGCATCTCTATCTACTACAGACACTTCAAGCACCATTGGATCAGCCAGATCATATGGATCAAGTGACACAGCAGCCTGCACGACAGCCTGAACCCATTGCAGATCCTTCTGTTGTTCTGGGCCTCAAAACTAGCAGCTTTCCAAGTCATTTGATAAATAGGCCAAAGCAACACACCCAAAGAGGGATAAGTTACCTCCAAAATCCAAAGAGGCCCACCAGATGTTGTGCCTCCTTTTTAGTTGTGGGAGAAGCCAAATACAATAACTTATCCATAACTTTAGTAGGAATATCTCAACATGCCCCACTCCATTGAAACACTAGAAATATCACTGAGGTGGAAGGTGCCTGAATTTTTGTGGAGTTAATTTTCCAACATCTACCATGCAATCAGGATGTGTTAATTATCACTGGTGACTGGAATGCAAAAGTTAGAAACAAAGAAGAATCACTGGTAGTTGGAAAATTTGGCCTTGGTGACAGAAATAATGCTGGAACTCGTATGGTAGAATTTTGCAAGACCAAGGACTTATTCAGTGCAAATACCTTTTTTCAACAACAAAAACAGAGGCGCTACACATGGACTTCACCAGATGGAACACACAGGTATCAGATTGACTACATCTGTGGCAAGAGGTGGTGAAAAAAGCTCAATATCTTCTGCCAAAACCAGGCCAGGAGCTGATGGTGGAACAGACCATCAACTGCTCATATGCTAGTTCAACTTGAAGTTAAAAATAATTAAAACAAGTCCAAGAGAGCCAAAATATGATCTTGAATATATCCCTCCTGAATTTAGATCATCTAAAGAATAGATCTGATGCACTGAACAGCAACGACCGAACACCAGAAGAATTGTGGGAGGATAACAAGAGCATTATCCATGAAGAAAGCAAGAGATCACTAAAAAGATGAGAAAGGAAGAGAAGACCAAAATGGATACAGAAAAGACTGAAACTTGCCCTTGAGCAGAGAGTAGCTAAAGCCAATGGAAGAAATGACAAGATAAAAAAGCTGAACAGAAGATTTCAAAGAGCAGACAAAACCAATTACTAAAATGAAATGTGCAAAGACCTGGAGTTGGAAACCCAAAAGGGAAGAACACGCTCAGCATTTCTCAAACTGAATGAATTGAAGAAAAAATTTAAGCCTCAAGTTGCAATATTGAGAGATTCTATGGGCAAAGTATTGAATGATGCAGGAAACATCAAGAGAAGATGGCAGGAATACACAGAGTCAATGTGCCAAAAAGAACTGGTTGATCTTCATCCATTTCAGGAATTGGCATATGATCTAGAATGAATGATACTGAAGGAGGAAGTCGAAGCTGCAATGAAAGAATTGGTGAAGAATAAGGCTCTGGGAATTGATGGAATACCCATTTAGATATTTCAACCAATGGATGCCCCATTGGAGGCACTCACTCAGTTATACCAAGAGATTTGGAAGACAGCTACTTGGCCAACTGACTGGAAGAGATCCATATTTGTACCCATTCCAAAGAAAGGTGATCCCACAGATTGTGGAAATTATAGAACAATATCATTAATATCGCATGCAAGTAAGATCTTACTGAAGATAATTCAAAATGGTTGCAGCAGTATATTGACAGAGAACTTCCAAAGGTGCAAGCTGGATTCAGAAGAGGACGTGGAACAAGGGATACCATAGCTGTTGTCAGATGGATCTTGGCTCAAGGCAAATAATACCAGAAAGATGTTCTGTTTTATTGACTATGCAAAGGCATTTGATTGTGTGGATCATGCCAAATTATGGATAACATTACGAAGAATAGGAACTCCCAAACACTTGATTGTACTCATGAGGAACCTGTACCTTGACCAGGAGGTAGTCGTTTGAACAGAACAAGGGGACACTACATGGTTTAAAATCAAGAAGGGAGTGTGTCAGGGTTGTATCCTTTCCCCACACTTATTCAATCTAAATCCTGAACAAATAATCCGAGAAGCTGGACTATATAAAGAAAAATGTGCCATCAGGATTGGAGAAAGAATCATTAGCAACCTGAGATA
>NW_006921799.1:3599634-3601898 GCF_000298275.1 Orycteropus afer afer
ACTGTCATTCTCCAAGATCTATCTGTTTTTTGCATAGGCCAAATAGGTGAATTAAATGGGAATGTGGTGGGAATCACCACCCCTGCATCCCTCATGTCCTTGATGGTGGCAGTAATCTCTGCAACCCCTCCAGGGATGCAGTATTGCTTTTGGTTTACTATTTTTGTAGGTAGAGGCAGTTCTAATGGCTTTCACTTGGCTTTTCCTACCATAAAAGCCCTTACTTCAAATATCAGGGACCCAATGTGGGTATTCTGCCAATTGCTGAGTATATCTATTCCAATTATGCATTCTGACACTGGGGAAATCACTACAGGATGGGTTTGGGGACCTACTGGACCCACTGTGAGATGCACCTTAGCTAAGACTCCATCAATAACTTGTTCTCCATATGCTCCCACTCTGACTGGTGGGCCAAAGTGACACTTTTGGTCTCCTGGAATTAGTTTCATTTCAGAACCAGTGTCCAGTAGTCCCCTAAAATTCTAATTATTTCCTTTTCCCCAATGAACAGTCACTCTCATAAAAGGCCTCACATCCCTTTAGAGAAAGCTGGGAGAAAGATTGACATTATAAATTTTTGGCAATGAAGTGTGATCCTTCCTCAAAGAGACCCAGCCTCCCCTTCATTCAAGGGTTGTGGGTCTGTAAACTGACTCAACTCTGGGAATTGATTGAGACTCTGCATTCTGGTGATTCAATCCAGGCTGCTGTTCACGTGACCTAGAATTCTTCTGTCTATACAGGTCAAGTAAATATTTATTAGGTTTTCCATGCATTTCACTATTAAGACCACTGTGTGCAAATAGCCAATGTCATAATTCCACCCAATTCAGAATATTGTTATTACACATCTGACTCTGCTGTCCATTATGGTAACCACACCCACCTTGTCTTTGTCAATTAACTGCTGCCTGTTGGCCCCTACTACCATGGGGTCCAATCAGCCCCATTGTAGTTAAGTGTCTTAATTCAATTAGGGCAGTTCCCACTGCCAAATCCAGTTTGCATAAAATTGCAATCCCAGCAGTCTTCAAGGATGCTGGAGCTCCCTTTACAAATTTATTCCTCACTGTACTGGTGAAAGGGTGTCTTTTGGACTCACCATTTCTGGCTCTAGGGGTCTAATCTGATAAATCCATTCTAACAGGCCAATTTCCCAAGCCTCTTGATACCATCTTCTACATTATATCAAGGCAGGTCTGGTACTTGAACTTGACTTAAGGTTGTTGTTGTTGTTATGTGCTGTTGAGTCGGACCCAACTCATAGCAACCCCTCCTTGGGTTTCTGAGGCAGTATCGCTACAGGAGTAGATTGCCCCATCTTCTTATCAAGGAGTGGCTGGTGGGTTTGAACTGCCAGCCTTCTGGTTAGCAGTCAAGTGCCTTAGGCACTATGCTACCAGAGCTCCCTGAGTTAAGGTAGGCCACCACATAATAAGCCCCAGGGATACAGGTAGGAGAGACAACTCAGGGACACCCAAAACAGCAGGCCAGAAGAGTAGGAGAAAGGGGATTAAAAGCCAGGAAGCCAGACAGAGGAACAGTCAGCCACAGGGACCCAGGTGGGGGTGATACAAGAGATCTCCAAAGGCAAGACAAACTTGTCTGTCAGTTTGTCCTACTGTGGTGACATGTAGATGTGAGTGTTGAGGCTGAGCCTCTGGTGTTTAAAACCCAGCCAGATGCACCTGGTGCACAGGTCACAGCCCAGCTTATAGACTGAGACAGACTAGAAAGAAAGAAGAGGCCATCCACTTCTCAAAGAATTGGCCAGGGAAAACCTTATGAATAGCAAAGAAACATTGTTTGATACATTACCGCACACCTTTAGGAATAGTCCGTTTAGGCTAAGAGGCTCTCAAAATAGGACTGGGAAAGAGCTGTATCATCTGAGTAAACCCAGCCTTACCCATATGGATAAGAGAAAGCTTTCGAGACCTTCATTTGCTGATGTGGCACCACTCAAATTGAAGAGAAACAGCCGCAGACATCCATTAATCATCGGAACAAGGAATGTACGAAGTATGAATCTAGGAAAATTGGAAGTTGTTAAAAAGGAAATGGAACGCATAAAGACGGATATACTCGGCATTAGTGAGCTGAAATGGACTGGTTTTGGCCATTTTGAATCAGACAACCATATGATCTACTATGCTGGGAATGACAGTTTGAAAAGGAATGGAGTGGCATTCATCATCACAAAGGATGTTTCAAGATCTGTCCTGAAATACAAGGCTGTCAGTGATAGGATAATATCCATA
>NW_006921799.1:3604653-3608067 GCF_000298275.1 Orycteropus afer afer
TTCCTGAGAACATTCAGCAATGTCTTCCATGGCCTCTGCCTCAGGCAATGACCCAGCAGGAACAGTTGGGTTAATCCCATCAAACTGAGGTGGAGGGGCTGATGGTTTTACAATAATCCCTTCAGATCAGAGGGATTCAACTGAATTTACAAGCTCCATAACCTGATCTTCCTGACTATCTGCCCATATGTCCCCATTCCATGTTTCAGGATCCCATTTTTTCCCTATCAATGTCCTCACTTTAACTTCAGACACCATTCTAGGTTGGTAGTTTGATTGACATTGTAATTCAGCTACCCTCACAATAAGACTCTGGGTTTGGTTTTTGATAATACCAGCTCTGTTGCTACAAGAAATAATGCTTTTTTTCAGAGCATGACTGGAAACACTGAGGTCTTTTATGTGGTGCTTAAGTTGTGACTCTGCAGCCCTCAGCTCATCTTGCTCTTTCACCACCTTGTCTAGTGTAAGTTGGACCAAACAACCAGCTTCCTTATACTCCTAATGCTGACAAAATTGCAGAAAAGTATCAAATATGTGATCACACATAGCCTCACTTCTCAAAAGTACTTGATCTATTGGTGGTGCTTTTTTTACATATTACTGTTGCCACCTCATGCCAAGGATTAGCAGGGCACTCTTTACTAATAAAGGCAGGGTTACCAGTGCCTTTACAATTAATCAAATTGGAGAACCACTTTAGGAAGTCCATCCTTATGATTTTGTCTCTCTAGAACCACTCCCAGGAGCTCTGGTAGCATAGTGGCTAAAGCACTTGACTGCTAACAAGAAGGCTGGCGGTTCAAACCCACCAGTCACTCCTCAGAAGGAAGGTTGGGCAATCCTACTTCCGTAGTGATACTGGCTCGGAAACCCAAGGAGGGGTCGCTATGAGTCGGGGCCGACTCAACAGCACATAACAACAACAACAACAACAGAACCACTCCCAGTACCAAATGTGTTAGACTGGGTTCTTTAAAGAAGCAAAACCAGTAAAGCTATATACAGAGTGAGAGAGAAAGAGAAATTAATCTTAGGAAAATGGCTCACACACTTATAGAAGCTGGCAAGTCCCAAGTTCATGGATCAAACATCAAGTGGAGGCTTTTCCTGACGAGTCAATTTTGGAAGGTAGTATACTGGCTGTTGGAAGGCAGTATACTGGCTGTTGACTCCAATGAATGATGAATCCAAGATCTCCAGGCTGAATGGACTGTTCAGTCACGGCCAGTTTTAGGCAGCACAACAGAATCCCAATCCACAGAAGAGTGTCTCTTTTCCCAGGATGTCCATAAATATATTGAAGCAGGCCACACCCCTAGGGAAATTCCCTTTCAATGGATTGGCTGCTCAAAACATATACACCTGATCCCATCATGGAAACAACCTACACCACAATTGCTTAAACCACACAGAATTGTAGTCCAGCCAAGTTGACACACCGCTCCAACTATCACAGTGTCACTGAATTGTACCTGTCAAAAAATGTTAGATTGGTGTATGGCTTGTATATTTTCAACAACAACAGTAAAATTAAATAAACTAGTTTTAAAACATCAGAAAAAAAGAAATGTGAGAATCATCTTATAAAGCAGCCTAGACTTAGCAGATTAGCACAAAAGGCATACCACAGAAATTGGTCAGACCTGATTATCTACATGTCTCTCAGACTGTAGATGAAATATACCTGGAATCATTCATTACATTTGATTAATATATCCACATGAATACACCCAAAACACCTGTTGTTGTTCTTGTTGTTGTTGTTGTTATGTGCCGTCGAGTCACCCTGACTCATAGCGACCCCTCCTTGGGTTTCTGAGGCAGTATCACTGCGGAAGTAGGATTGCCCAACCTTCCTTCCGAGGAGTGGCTGGTGGGTTTGAACCGCCAGCCTTCTGGTTGGCAGTCAAGTGCTTTAGCCACTATGCTAGGTGCTGTCAAATCATTTCTCACTCATAGCATCCCCATGCAAAGCAGAACAAAACACTGCCTGATACCACACCAGCTCCATGATCCTTGTTATATTTGAGCCACCAAGTAAGCTGGGCTGATATCTGTGTATCATGTGCACCCCGCTGGGTTTGAAACACCAGTAGCACAGCCTCAAGACTCACAGCAACACATCACCACAGTAGGACAAAGCAGCAGACAAGTTTGTCTCCCTTAGCTGTTGGAAACCTCTCCAACCTCCCCTTACCTGGATCCCTGTGGCTGACTCCTAAAACACTATATATACAATAACACAATTTTTTTAAAGAATCAAACTGCAAGTGTTTCTCTAAAGACATTTGTTACTAGAGGGTTAAATTCTTCCTTGTATATTCTAGCCTACAGGGTGATAATGTGATGTAGAGGTTGTTATTTGGCACCTGATGTTCCCAACTCAGCACTGTTTCTTCTAAGGATGCCTCCTGGATCAGTGTGGTATAGCATCAGTGGACAACTCACACAGATACAAGAGTGTAGGAGTAAAAATGCATTGTATCTGAAAACCTGAACAGAGATAGAGTCCAGAGTTTCAAAGAATTCCAAAATAAAATTTCAGCAAGAGTAAAGGATATATGAAGAAATAGAGGTGATAAATGTGACAAGCTGTAGAAGCCAAAACACACTGACATCTAGTCAATACTGACTCACAGCAACCCTGTAAGACAGAGTAGAACTGCCCCATAGGGTTTCTAAGGTTGTAAATCTTTATCAAAGTAGACGGTCTCATTGTTCTCCTGTGAGGTGGTTGGTGGATTTGATCTGCCAGTCTTTTGATTAGCAGCTGATGCTTTAACCATTATGCCACCAGAGCTCCTTGACAAGTTGTGAGGGAGCAGTAATTCAGAAAGAGTTCCTTCCTAGACTAGAGAAAACATCTCCATGCTGAAGTCTCCTCTTCCATACCATCATCACCACCACACATACCTCTCCAGAAGATGGGCTGAACTCAAGACTTTGTGTGGGAGGAAGGAGTGGGAGCCTATGACAGAGAACTTCTCCTGATGACTAAAGATGCACACCAGCCCTGATCCCACTGGTAATAAGGAAATGGGTGGAGGACCTGAGAGAGGAAAATGATTACACACACACACACACACACATACATAAACACACCTGAAAAGTTTAGAAGATTCTCAAATTAGACCTTCCATCTATAAATAGATAGGAACTCTGGTAGCATAGTGCCTAAGGCACTTGACTGCTAACCAGAACGCTGGCAGTTCAAATCCACCAGCCACTCCTTGGAAGGAAGGTTGGGCAATCCTACTTCCATAGTAATAGTGTCTCGGAAAGCCAAGGAGGGGTTGCTATGAGTCGGGGCCAATTCGATGGCAAATAACAACAAAGAAGTGAAGCTTTAACTGAAATTTGAAAAATATGTTTGCATGCTTGGCTCTCTATATTTCCATCTGTCCTTTATTT
>NW_006921799.1:3616692-3647940 GCF_000298275.1 Orycteropus afer afer
GAAGCATGAGGTTTTATGGTAATTGGCTGAATATGGTTTCTTCTATTGAATGAGTGAAGTTATTGGCCGAGAAGGTGGGAGCAGAAGAAGGAAAGCTTAGTGTTGCTAGGGTCAGTTAGTAGGGCTTTGAGCTGGATATTACTGATGAGGTATTTATTTGCAAGACTGCGGCTCGACCTCAGGAAAAAATTCCTCTTGTTAGAGGGTCATAAATTTCTGCTAATTTCAGGCACACTCAAAGACCCCACTTCCGTGGCCCCACAGTGCCAAAGTGTGGCTCCCAGGCAAAATTTGGGGACCGGGTTCAGCTGCAGTTTCTTTGTTCTCTTTGCTCCTTCTGCCCGCGGTACTGACTCAATCCAGCCAGACCATCAATGGTCAGCTCTGGAGTTTGTCTGTGATATCATCCATCTGCAGCGCCAAAGATGCGCACAATTTCAGGTGTGTTGGACTCGGGGGAGTACCTGAGCAGGCTCTTACTTACGACATGTTTATTTGTAAGACCGCGGCTCTATCTCAGGAAAGATTCATATTATTAGAGGGTCACAAATTTCTGCCAATTTCATGCACACTCAAAGCCCCTGCCTCCATGGCCCCACAGTGCCAAAGCACGGCTCCAGAGCAAAATTGGAGTGAGCGTGCTCAGCTGCGATTTTTCTGCTCTCCATGCCCTGTCTGCCTGTGGTGGTGATGCAATCCAGCCCAACTGGCAGAGGTAGGCTCTGGAGTTTGTCTGGATACCACCCATCTGTATCGCCAAAGATGTGCACAATTTCAGGTGTGTTGGACTCAGGGGAGTGCCTGAGCAGGCTCTTACTTATGACATATTTATTTGCAAGACCGTGGCTCAATCTTGGGAAAGATTCGTATTTTTAGAGGGTCACAAATTTCTGCCAATTTCATGTGCATTCAAAGCCCCTGCCTCTGCAGCCCCACAGTGCCAAAGCACAGCTCCAGGGCAAAATTTGGGGACTGGGCTCAGCTGCAGTTTCTTTGTTCTCTGTGCCCCTTCTGCCCGCCGTGCTGACTCAATCCAGCCAGACCACCAATGGCCAGCTCTGGAGTTTGTCTGCAATACCGCCCACCTGTGGCGCCAAAGATGCGTGCAATTTTAGCTGTGGTGGATTTGGGGGAGTAACTGCCAGTGATCTGCTGTCCCAATAACCATAGGAAAGAAAAGCACGGTGTCTGCCAGTCTGACCCAAACCTGCTCTGTAATCTGCTGGGAGGGGAGGGAGTTAGCCTTTCTGGTGAACCAGTGAGATCTCCACCTGTGTGAGAGGAATGGTGTCCATGACCTGCTGCCCCCTCACCTCCCAGGTTACTGACAAAATCAGCCACTGGAGACAGATCTTTGCGGCTGCCTGCTGGAATATTGTATTGGTCGCTGGTAAGCTGCTATAATTGATCTCATTTTTGGCTTGGGGATCTCAGGCTGCTGCCTCCACCTGGCAGACAGTGACTGCCCCAGAAAGGTTTCCAATGGTCTCTCTTAGGTGCCCATTCGTCTTCCAGCAGTAACAGTTTCCTAAAAGAAAAATCTCCCTGTACCTTTCCTCCAATTCTGCTCTTCTGTGTTTGGTGCAATCTGGATCAGTGAGCTGTTCAGAGTGCCAAAAATCTCAATTCAAACTGTTGTACCTAGTTCTTAAAGTTCTTAGATGCCAGAGGGGAAAAAAATTCAGTGCTCACTGGCAAGACTCCATTTTGAATCTCTCCCAATCTGTCCTTTTTGAATAATTTTAGAGATGAGCTCCTTTTAATAATTCACACCAACCAAAGGAAATCAGTTAGCACTTTGGGTTCATTGTCAGTGCAAAAATGCCTTTGTTGAGCCACAATCATTGATAGATCAGATACATAATGACTATTCTATTCTTCTATGTATTTAACATAACACCTCAAAATCAATTACATTAGCAATGAACAGTGGCATAGTACTAGTGTCCTATAATGCCCTAGAGAAGACATACCACTGTTGTTGTTGTTAGGTGACGTCGAATTGTCTCTGACTCATAGCTACCCTATGCACAACAGAACAAAATACTGTCCAGTCCTGCATCAGCCTCACAATCCTTGCTTTACCTGAGCCCATCATTGCAGCCACTGTGTCAATCCATCTCATTGACAGCCTTCCATTTTTTTGTCGACTCTCTAATTTATGAAGCATATCCTTCTCCAGAGAATGGTCCCTTCTGACAACATGTCTGAAGTAGATAACCCAAAGTCTGGCCATTCTTGCTTCCAAGGGGCTTTCCAGCTGCATTTCTTCCAGGACAGATTTGTTTGTTCTTTTGGCAGTCCATGGTACTTTCAGTATTCTTCACCAAAACCACAATTCAAAAGTATCAACTTTTCTTCAGTCTTTCTTATTCATTGTCCACTTCTTACATGCATATGAGGCCATTGAAAATACCATGGCTTGGGTTAGGTGGACCTCCATTTTCAAGGAGAAGTTTTTGCTTTTCAGCACTTTAAAGAGGTCTCTTGCAGCAGATTTGCCCAATGCAATATGTCATCTGATGTCTTTACTGCTGCTTCCATTGGTGTTGATTGTGGAATCAAGTAATACAAAATCTTTGACAACTTCAATCATTTCTCCATTTATCATTATGCTTCTTATTGGTGCAGTTGTGAGGATTTTTGTTTTCTTTATGTTAAGGTGTAATCCATACTGCACACTGTAGTCTTTAATCTTCATCAGTAAGTGCTTCAAGTCATCCTCACTTTCAGCAAGCAAAGTTGTGTCAGCTGTGTATCACAGATTGTTAATGAATTTCCATTTCGGATGTCACGTTCTCTTCATATAGTTCATTTTCTCAGATTATTTGCTCAGCATAGATATTGAATAAGTATGGTGAAAAGAAGCAGCCCTGACACACTCCTTCCTGATTATAACTGTGCAGTATTCCTTGTTCTGTTCGAACAACAGCCTCCTGGTTTATGTACAGGTTCTTCATGAGCACAATTAAGGGTTCTGGAATTCTCATTCTTCTCAATGTTATCCATAACTTGTTATAATCCACACAATTGAATGTTTTTGCATAGTCAATAAAACACAAGTAAACTTCTTTCTGATATTCTTTGCTTTGAGCCAAGATCCATCTGACATCAGCAATGATATTCATGTCCTCTTCTGAATCCAGCTTGCATTTCTGGAAGTTCCCTGTCAATATGCTGCTGCAAGTATTTTTGCATTATCTTCAGCAAGATTTTACTTGTGTGTGATATTAACAATATTGTTTAATATTTTGACATTCTGTTTAATCACCTTTCTTTGGAATGTGTGCAAATATGGATCTCTTCCAGTCAGTTGGCCAGGTAGCTGTCTTCCAAATTTCTTGGCATAGATGAGTGAGTACCTCCAGTGAGGCATCCATTTGTTGAAACATCTCAATGGGTGTTTTGTCAATTCCTGAAGCCTTGATTTTTGCCAATTCCTTCAGTGCAATTTTGAGTTCTTCTTTCAATACCATTGGTTCTTGATCATATGCCATCTCCTGAAATGGATGAACATTGATCAATTTTTTTCAGTACAGTGACTCTGTGTATTCCTTCCATCTTCTTTTGATGATTCCTGCACCATTCAATATTTTGCCCATAGAATCTTTCAATATTAAAACTCAAGGCTTGAATTTTTTCTTCAGTTCTTTCAGCTTGAGAAATGCTAAGCATGTTCTTTGCTTTTGTTTTTTTTTAACCCAGGTCTTTGCACATTTCATTATAATACTTTGTCTTCTCTACTTGCTCTTTGAAATCTTCTGTTCAGTTCTTTTATCTTGTCATTTCTTCCATTTGCTTTAGCTAATCTCTGTTCAAGGGCAAGTTTCAGAGTCTCTTCTGACATCTATTTTAGTCTTTTTTTCCTTTCTTGTCTTTTTAATGACCTTTTGTTTTCTTCATGGATGATGTTCTTGATGTCATCCCACAATTTCCCTAGTTTTTTGTCATTGATGTTCAATACATCAAATCTATTCTTTAGATTATCTCCGAATTCATGAGGGATATAATCAAGGTCATATTTTAGCTCTCATGAACTTCTTTTAATTGCCTTCACTTCAACTTGAACTTATATATGAGCAGTTGATGGTCTGTTCTACAATCACTCCTGGCCTTATTTCAGCTGAAAATATTGAGCTTCTGCATCTTCTCTTTCCACAGATGTAGTCAATCTGATGCCTGTGTACTCCATCTGGTGAAGTCCATGTGTATAGCCACCATTTGTGTTTTTGAAAAAATATATTTGCAGTGAATAAGTTATTGGTCTTGCAAAATTCTATCCTGCAATCTCCATTGTTATTTCTGTCACCAATATGGCTATATTTTCCAACTACACAATGATTCTTCTTTGTTTCCAACTTTTGTATTCCAACCACCAGTGATAATTAACACATCTTGATTGCATGTTTGGTCAATTTTAGACTGCAGAAGTTGGTAAAATGTTTTGATTTCCTCATCTTTGGCTTTGGTGGTTGGTGCATAAATTTGAATAATAGTAGTAGTAACTGGTCTTCCTTATAGGTATATGGATATTATCCTATTGCTGATGACATTGTACTTTAGAATAAATCTTGAAACATTCTTTGTGATGGTGAATGCCAAACCATTCCTCTTCAATTTGTCATTCCCAGCATAGTAGGTGATGTGGTTGTCTGATTCAAAATGGCCAAAACCAGCCCATTTCCACTAATGCCTAGGATATCGATCATTATGTGTTCCATTTCATTTTTGGCAACTTCCAATTTTCCCAGACTCATACTTCATGCATTTCATGTTCTCATTATTAATGGATGTTTGCAGCTCTTTCATTTTGAGTTGTACCACATCAGCAAATGGAGGTTCCTAAAGTTTTTCTCCATCCATATGATTAAGGTGTGCTCCACTCTGAGGAGGCAGCTTCTCCCCAGTTGTATTTTGAGTGCTTTCCTACCTCAGTGGCTCATTTTCTGGCACTATCTCAGACAATGTTTCAGGGCTATTCATAAAGTTTTCCAGTAATATATCAGACAATGTTTCACTGCTATTCATAAGGTTTTCACTGGTCAATTCTTCCAGAAGTAGATGACCTCTTCTTTTTCTGAGTTTGTTTTAGTCTGGAAGCTCTGCTGAAACCTATCCACAATGAGTGACCCTGCTGGCATTTGAAATACGAGTGGCATAGCCTCCAGACTCGGAGCAACACACAAGCCTCACAGTACAGCAAACAGACAGACAAGTGGTGGACATAGCACTAGTCCAAGGGATTTTATATGCCTATCTGGATTGTTATCTAGAAGACAGTGGACTAAGAGGTGTGACAGAAGAATGGGCAGGTGTGACAAAGAAGCAAATAGAGTGGGTACCCTACATCATAGTAGAGGAATTTGGGAGAAATGGAAATGAATTTGAAAAAGTCAAAGAAGAAAAAAATCTTACTGAAGCTACTAATGACAATACTGCTACTACAAATAACTTCTAGTTATGCCCTCTCTTCTGACCAGTCTTCAAGGAATCAGACCCCAATCCCAGTTGCTGTTGTTGATTTGCTGTCTAGTCCCTGATCCCATACATAATAGAACAAAACACTGTCTTGTCTTGAGCCATCCCCCATGATTACAGGTGGATCAGACTTTTATGATCCATAGAACTTTCACTGGCTGATTTTTGGAAGTATATCACCAGGTCTTTCTTCCTAGTCCATCTTAGTCTGGAAGTTCTGCTGAAAGCTGTTCAGTATCATAGCAACACACAAGCCTCCACTAACAGACAGGTGGTGGCTGCTCAAGAAGTGCATTGGCCTGGAAATAAGTCAAGCTCTCCCCACATGGATGGCAAGAGTTGTACTATTGGTCAACCAACACCCTTCAATCTTAGAAGCTCCCCAAATATTAACCACTAAGCATGAAAAAATATACTTTTGTTTTTCATTTCTGAACTTCTCAACTTTAGTTTAAAAGTTTCTCATTTGTTGCTTATGTGCAACCAAAAACCTTATGAGATTTGGTTCTTTGATTTGGAGATTAGGATCATGGTTTCATAGGACACCCCATTTAATTGACCTAGTAATACATTCAGTGATTCTGTTCCACCTCCCTAGTTCACTGTATAATGCCTGGGGTCTTAAAAACTTGCAAGTGACCATCCAAAATAAAATAATTGGTCTTTATTCACCTGGAGCAACAGAAGAAGGAGAGTCAGCAATAGGAGGAGGAAAAGGAATATGTGGCTAATTGCCTCCATGAACAATTGCCTTCTTTGCCATGAGACCAAAAGAACTGGATTGTACCTGGTTGTCATTGCTAAACATTTTGATCAAAGATTCCATAGAAGAATCCTGATCAAAACTTCAAATTCTCATGGAATCCAACTTTCTGAAGCCATGGAGGCTGGACGAACTCCCAAAACTATTGTCTTAAGATGATCTTTAAAATATAAATCAAAAATATCCCTTGAAGTCTTCTTAAAACCAAATGATAGTTTAGCTTAACTAGTAAAGGATGTCTGCCTTGAACATAGTGCTCTTTTAAGATCAATCTATATGAGATCAAAATGACAACAGCAACTCAAAAGATTGCATAGAAAATTTAGGGGGCAGTGAGTTTATGTTAATGGGAGAGAAACAACTTGGAAAAGAAGAGTGAAAATGGCTATACAACTCAAAGAATGTAACCAGTGTCACCAAATTATACATGTAGAAATTGTTAAATTTGTGTATGTTCTGCTGTGTATATTCTCAGCAACAACAATAAAAATAAAGTAAATTATTTCAAAAATTCTTTCAAATGTTTCTTATACAATCCACCAAACTCTCTCTCATGGAGTTTAGTTTAATTTCAATTATTGGAGAAAGCAAACTAATATATGTTAAAATTCAAACTGACTCTTGCATATTTCTAGCTAAGATGAAAAAAAATAATATTTCAGAAATTTCAAAACCGTAATGAGTCAAAAACAGCCTCTAATATAAACCTATCTTAACACAACATTTGTTAACATGTGGCCATCTACTTCAGAATCTGAGCAAATTCCAAGTCTTAGCTTGAATACCCTCTTGCAGGTAAGTCAAACAAGAACTTATTTTCATTCTGAGTCCATGATGCTTTCAAAGAAGTGTTTTTCAATGCAGTTTGATGAATAAGATAAAAGCCATAAACAATGTTGCTCAAAACTTTGTTTTCTCAAAATACGCATTATAGTGAAAGCACCATCATTGTAATTACACCTTAGAATGTTTTTCATAGCACAATTTACCAAAGCTTAGGTGTAATGAGAAAGAAATCATTATTATTACATGTTGTTTTGTTTGTACTTTTTACTCAAAGCCTTGTTTTCTTTTTCCCATTTTCAAATTACATAAAGGATTGATGGTGTGTGTGAGGAGGGGCAAGGAGCAACTTCCTCTTGACCTCTCCAGCATTTATCTGATTTAATGGCACCACTGCCAGCAGGGTGAGGATGGATAACATTCTTTGCATTTTCTTTGTGCACAATTACAATGACTATTATTAATTGTGAGGAGGACTAATAACACAATAGTTAAGCTCTCAACTGCTAACTGAAAGATTGGCTGTTCGAACCCACCCAGAGGCTCTTGGGGGGGGGGGTGGAAAGGACCTGGAAATCTGCTCCCATAAAGATTACAGCCTTGGAAACTCTGTGAGGCAGTTCTACTCTGTAGGACAGAATCACAAACAACAACAGTTCTAATTGTTTCTATGATCTTGAGTGGAGTAAATTGTTAAGTGCTGGACTCCTAACTGAAAAGTTCCAACCAGCCTAGAGGCACCTTGGAAGTAAGGTCTGGTACTCTGCTTCCAAAAAATCACAGTCTTAAAGACCTTATTGAGCATTTTTACTCTTCACATACAGGGTTGCCATGAGTCAGAATCAATGGCAACTAACAACAACATACTAGAAGGAAGCTTTGAACCACACCAGAATTTTACACTTGAACCCTACCGTTACTTTTGTTCCCCAGAATGTATTCTAACAGTGTGCATAGTTTACACCTAATACTCCTGGCCAGAGAGAGATTAGATTGTTGTAGTGATATAAATTAGTTTCAAGGGACTGAGGTCTGTCTGTTACTACACAGAAATCCAACGGATAGGCCTAGTATTTCAAACATGTAAAAAAGGCATGAGCATCAAAGTAGAACTGTTGCCTCATAAGGTTGTCAATGACTAATTTTTCAAAACTATATCACCTTTCTTCCAAGGCACTTCTGGATGAACTCAAACCTCCAAGCTTGGCTAACAGCCACATGTGTTACCCATTTGTACCACTTGAGGAATTCCCCCCAGAAAATACCACCAACAGCAAGCCTTTAGTATTATACACAGAAATAGAAAATGCAAACTAAGAGATGGTATTGTTTAAATAGGTCTAGAAATGGACATATTTTAATTAAAATTCATAGAAATTTTTTAATTAAAAAATGAATTAATGATACAACTTTTTCAAAATAAGGGAAAATGTCACACAAGTGGCTAATTTCTTTATCTGCTGGCTGGCACTGGCAAGGGAGCTGTAGAATTTTAATATGAGATCGTCTAGCCTAGTTTTGGCCTCAGCTTTTATGAGACCAAAACAACCACTAAAAATATCAGTCAAAACCACAACAATGTCATAGAGAAAAAGGAGGAGAAAAATTGATTGGCCAAATATTTCACTTTCCAAGTAGTTTTTGCATTGCCTTGAATGTGCAGCCTAAGAATCAAGAAATATATAAGCTAACTCTGAGACACAATTATTTCACCTTTATTTTAAGAATTCCTAACCCGAGTAATATTTTTCTTTCCTTCACAGTGATTCAGTTAGGGAACACTATAAATGATTTATTAAACTATTTTATATTCATCATGTAAATGTGCAGATATAATCCTTTAAACTAATAAATAAATATATTCAAAGAAAATTAACAGATCATTTAGTCATATTAAAACCAAACCCATTGCTGTTGAATTGGTTCCAACTATGTCACAGAGATCATATGGGATACAGTAGAAGTACCCTATATGGTTTCTGAGACTGTAATCTTTATGGGTCCAACTCAATGGCACATAACAACAACAACAATCTTTATGGAAGCAGAATGTCATATCTTTCTCCCATGCAGAGCAGCTTGTGGGTTTAAACTAATATTTCTGTTAGCAGCTGAGCCTTATCGTTATGTCACCAAATCTCCTTTCAGCTATATTACCAGCTATGTAATTGTGGTAGTAAGAATAAACTTCTGTTTGTTTAAGCCATCCCATTTGTAGTATAGTCTTGTCAGAGTGGCATTAGGTAACCAGAACAGTAATCATGTAGAAGGAAGGTTAGGCAATCTACTTCCCCAGTGATAACGCCTTGGAAAGCCAAGGAGCGGTCACTGTGAGTCAGGGCCAACTCCAGGGCACATAACAACAACAACAACATGTAATCATGTATAAAGTCACCTCCCTAAAGCTTAGTTTTCTAAATTATAAAATAGGCCTAAAAATGCTGACATCAAGAATTGTCGATAGAGTCAAATGAGATGATACAAAAGCACCTATTTAATCTCATGCATAAAACCTCCAAAACCTCACTGCCGTGGAGTCCATTCCGACTCATAGCAATCCCTCCTTGGGTTTCCGAGGCAGTATCTTTAGGGAAGTAGATTGCCCAGTCTTCCTTCCAATGAGTGGCTGGTGAGTTTGAACCACCAGCTTTCTGATTAGCAGTCAAATGCCTTAGGCACTAAGCCACCAGAGCCCCCGAGTGAATATAAATGAAGTAATTGGGAAAAATTAAGGAAAGAGGAAATGTTAGAGCTTTCTCATGCGATCAGATCATACAAGTCTTCAACACATAAACATTTCATCTGATCTGTGTTAAAGCACTGGGCTGCTAACCAAAAGTTCAGTGATTCATACCTAACAGCCCCTCCAAGGAAGAAAGATGAGGCCATCTTCTTCTTTAAAGATTTACTGCCTTGGAGACCATAGGAGAGCAGTTCTACTCTGTCCTAAAGGGCACTTTGAGTTGGAATCAAATAAATGACAGTGGGTTTGGTTTTGGTGGATAGAAGATTTTGTGAAAACAAGTGTGGAATTTTCAAGATGGGGCCTGAATTTAACTAATTCACTCAGACGTACTATATGTTGTATTAATTCTAAAATAATTAAAGCAAAAATAAACAAAATGACATCTATAAAATACACAGACAAGATGATACAGGAGAAATTACATATAATTGGATAATAACCACCATAACTACAAACAGCATGAAATTGTGAATCACAAAACATTTGTTTGCCATGGTTTCTTTTTGTCCCTTTCATGGGGGCAGGAGGAAGGTTTATTTATCTTCAAAATGAAAACAATAGGTTGTGGGTTGGAATTGATTTTTTTTACTCTTTGTGTGAAAAGTTCAGAGCAACTACCAACCCCAATGTGAAACAGTCATAGTTTCTGGCACTGGAAATTTGATTGTTGAACAAGAGAATAAAAGAGACCACCTTGTATCACTAAAGACAAAATAAAGAAAACATTACATGTTTCCAACTTCTATGTCATTGGAATTTTGATCACTCTGGCATTAATGGTGGAGAAAATGTCACTTTCATGTTTGTTTTCCTAACATTTTAAAAGTGATTTCTTACTTCCAAATAAAGGAACATACCTTCCCTGACATAAATTTTAAACAGAAAGATGAATGATTCACTGCATTGTTTTACAGTAACTTGATGAAAATCTACTAGTTCTCTGATTTAAATTATATGAAAATTAAGGTTGTGTAATGGTAATGACAACATGGACAGTGCCACAGAAACAATATTTTGCCCAGATCCATGGCAATGTCACAGTCGTCACACATAGGGAACAAAACCTCCAGATAAAGTTCTTATATGAAAGTGGTTGTTCTTACCTCATTAGGTAAAAATCAGGAAGACTAATTACAGTTTATGGTGCATTGGTTAAAGCACTTGGCTGCTGACCGAAAGGTCAGAGATTCAAACCTACCAGTTGCTCCACAGGAAAAAGATGAGGCAGTCTGCTCCCCTAAAGATTTACAGCCTTGAAAACCCTATGGGGCAGTCGTACTCTGTGCTATAGGATTGCTATGAGTTGGAATCAACTGAATGACAGTGAATTTGGTTTTTTGGTTTTCATAGTAGAAGATTTAATGAATTTATTTTTAATGCACTTTTTGTTCCTCTAAATATTAAAATTTAGTGCTGGCCTGTAAGTTTCTTTTCTCAGGAATTTGTGTATGTTTTTCAAAAATAAATTTGCAGTGATGGATCATGACAATGATAAAAGAAAATTGGTTCATTCTGAAATGATGGAACAGTTTCATTTTGTTTGCTTTGAAGTGTCATTTACCTTAGGTTAGATTCTCTGTGGAGGAATTAAATATTTCTCTGGTAGCATAGTGGCTAAAGCACTTGACTGCTAACCAGAAGGCTGGCGGTTCAAACCCACCAGCCACTCCTCAGAATGAAGGTTGGGCAATCCTACTTCCGTAGAGATACTGCCTCGGAAACCCAAGGAGGGGTCGCTATGAGTCGGGGCCGACTCGAAAGCAAACAACAACAACCACAATTTCTACAAGACTTCTTCTGGAAACCAATTCATCCTATATCTGCTCAAGATAAATATTAAAAGACAGTATCCACTTAGATTAGAAAGTACACATGTGTCAGGCTCAACAATATTATTTAGATGGTTAAAATTATAATCGTGTCTACTTATGCAAAAGTGAAAACAAAAGTAGACTTTTATGCCAACTTTTAAGAAAAAATCCTTAATGAAAAGTAGTTTATCTTTTAAGATATTTTTCTGTTTCAAAAGAATATGGAAGGAATAATCAGATTTCATATGTATAAGGCTTTATCATTAAATAAATGAAGATAATATGTGTAAACAAAATCTTTGCAGTATAATTATATTGTTGAAGCAATTTTTGAGAAATCAGTTAACCAGTTGCCATCTAGTCAAATTCCAATCCCGGGCAACCCCATGTGTGTCAGAGCAGAACTGTACTCTGTAGGGTTTTCAATGGCTGATTTTTCAAAAGTAGATTGCCAGGCCTTTCTTCTGAGGTACCTGTGGGGGAATTCAAATCTCCAACCTTCTGGTCAGTGGAGTAAGTTAACTATTTGCATGACCTAGGAATGCCTATGGAGAAATTGGCTTGAGTAACTGAAGACTTTTAAACAGAAGCAGTTATACATTCTCAGAGACTAGTGTTCCTAAAAGGGTACTTACTTTAAATTCACTTTCTTGTTCAGTAAATTTCCTAATGGAGATACTTCTAAAACACAAACTTCAAGCTAAATCAGAAGAGGTACTATAATAGTGATAATGCCTTTCATTTTCACATCTACTATTCTTTCTATAGCAGAAAATTGAAATTGTTCAATTTATTTGTGCCTGAAGTGATAACAGTACTTAGTTATAATGATAAGAGAAGGGATGACTTCTTAACAAGTACAAAGTTCTTTAAAGTATTTTATTCACGAGATGGAGATTAGTAGAGTACAGTGCCTCTTATAAACACTGAAAGTAAGGAGTTTATTCTTTAAAAGAAAGAATTTTCTGGGAGAAAACTTTCTAATAAAAGAGAATCCTTAAGTCATGGAACAGTTATGAACTCCTCTTCCCTCCAGCCAAGAAGACAGAATCTATCTAACTAGAATAGTGATTTTCAACCAGGAGTCATTTTGTCCCCCCACCTCTAACGCATATTTGGCAACGTCAGGAGGCCTTTTTGGTTATCACCACTGAGTGAGGGGCCATGTTACTGGCATCTAGTGGATAGAGACCAGGTATGTCATTAACATCATATAATTCAGAAGAAACCCCCACAACAAAGCCCTAAATGTCAATAGTCCCAAAGTTGAAAAATTCTAAATTAGAATGATAGAAAACAGGACTCAGTAAAATGTCTGTAGAGATCAGAAAATAAACATAATGAGGCTTTGTTGACTATACAGTCTCTATCACAAATACTAAAATCTGCCTTGTAGTCCCAAAACAGCTAAGGCAAGAACAGTAACACTGCTATGTTTCAGTAAACCTTCACCTGCCAAAACAAACAGCAAGCCAAATTGACCCTCCTGCCTTAGTTTGCCGACTCCTGATACAGGTAATTTCCACCTTTACAGAGCCCTCTAATTTTATTTCTGGAACTGGAAACAATTCTAATCATGATTAGACATTGGATTAGATTATGATTAGACATGGATCTAACTTAAGGAATCATATCCAATATGAGACAAATTCTCTAAGTTCTAAAGGAAAATTAAATTTGTGGATTGGTACTCAGAAATTTTTGAAAATTTACTCTCTACTTTGAAATGAAATAAGTTTTTCACTAAAATTTTGAAGAACAGATTTGAACATGAGACAATTTTGTTTAAATATATTTATTTATTTATTTATTTATTTATTTTAAAGATCATGGTGCCAGAGGTAGTTCATAAATAAATTTGCTGAACATATATATATTCAAAATAAGGATCTCTGGTGCTGTAGTTCCTATGGCATTTTACTGCTAACCAGAAGGTTGGTGGTTCAAATGCACCAGTTGCTTTGTAGAAAGAAGACGGAGCAATCTATTTCTGTAAAGATTTACTGCCTCAGAGAAACTCAGTGGGAGTCACTATGAGTCAGTGGACTCAATGGCAGTAGTTTGGTTATATATAAAATATTGTGGGTATGAATATATTCATACTGGTGGAGTAGTGCCTAAAGCATTTGACTGCTAACCAGAAGGCTGGTGGCTCAAACACACCAGCCACTCCTTGGAAGGAAGGTTGGGCAGTCTACTTCCATAGAGATACTGCCTAGGAAACCCAAGGAGGGGTCGCTATGAGTGAGGATTGACTCCACAGCAGTGAGTTTGGTTTGGTTTTTTTTTTGATGTATATATATATGTATTGTCATGAAGTGTTTGACCTCCTGAAAATTTAAGGCCCACTGTTAGCCACACAAGATAATCTAGATATTGTGTTTCGATAATTGACTGTTTCACATTCACAATAGTCCATTCAGTTCTGTGTCTTTGACTGATTTAAATGGTTTTTATAGATAACATATAGCTATCTGATCAACTGCATGAACACTGGCCCCCAATCTATATAGCAAAAGCACATTTCTAAATCTAATGTTGCTACCTGCTTGAAATTTATTCCTTTTTACTGCCTTATTTCCAAAACAACCTAAGAAAGCTGGAAAAAATAAGTAAACTTGGTGACATAATGTGAATTTTTGAAATGTGAGAAAGATAGAGGCAAAGGGGAAACATGCAAAGACATAAACGTGGAGCCAATAATAGACGTGCTTATACTACAAAATCCTTCACATACTATATCAGACATACCATGTGATTTCTTGGTACTTCTATTTCCTAATCTTTAGAATTTAAATCAATGATTTCTACATAACATTTTCCTTATGTTCAGGATTTATCTGTGGTATAGTAATCAGTCAACAAACATTTACTAAATTTCCATTGTGAACATACCAGTTTATTAGGTGAGTCAGAAGTAAGTTTCCCCTACTGAATCATTAACCTAACTTCCTGCATTTAGTGTGCTCTTTTGGGAAGTTTTCCTGTCATCTGGTCCCACACTAATCAGCTTATGAAATCAGACTTTAAATTACAGCCTAACGATATATTAAAAAAAAAAAAACCTCACTGCCATCGAGTCAATTCCAACTCATAGCCACCCCCGTTGGGTTTCTGAGGTGGTAAATCTTTACGGACATAGATTGCCCAATCTTCCTTCCACAGATTGCCTGGTGGGTTTGAGCAGTCAACCTCTGGTTAGCAGTCAAATGACTTAGGCACGATGCCACCAGAGCTCCTTCAGCTTAACTATAGAGTTCATATAAATTTCCTCAGAATAACTGGAAGAATGAGAGAAAAGTAATAAAGCATCAGTAGACATGTTAATGAGAAAAGAACAATAACCTGCAGACACTGTTTCTTAGTGACTTACAAAACACTAGATTAGGGAAATGTTAAGAGAAATAGATCCAATGTTGGAATGACATTCTGCAAAGCTTCAACAAAACTCTTTGGAGCCACCAACATGAGGAAAAAATAAATGATGTCTTTTTCCCAGAGGAAAGGGTATAAAGGATATCAGGCAAGCAGAAAGAGTCAGTAATTTTTCTTTTAAAATTTACTACTCTTAAGATGAAACAGTACTGATCAGGCCAAAATAGTCTCTTCAAATATCATATATTATTTTTACTAAGGTGTTCTACTGAGATTTAAGTTTAAATACATTGCTTGGTGGAGAAGTTCCCCTCCAACCCCCACCATACTAAGTCAGAATCTGAATATTTTACTTTTCCTCTTTTATGCTTCCATTGCTTCAGGTTAAATCGCTGAATCATCATGATCCTCATGGAGGATATAAGCATTCTTTAAATGATGGAACATAGCTATCTCTTGCTACAGTTCTACAGCAAAGTAGAACTGCTCCAAGCAATGAGTACTTAGTCTCTATTTTTATGGTTGTTACTATGTAGTCACAAACAAAAAATTGATGATGAAAGAATTAAGCTAATCTATCTCGTGCAATATCATTAGTCATTTCCTAGGTTCTGGAGCTCCCTAAAGCAAAGAGAGAATATAATTTCAAAATATTACACTGCTAGCCAGTTTTATAGATATCAAGTTGGTACAGGCACATAAATCAGAAGCTATTCAAAGTAAGAAGCAGATGTTTGAATTATTCCAACAAAGTAAAATCATCTCTCTTGCATGCTACAAATCCACAGCCTTTTCATAAGCATGAAAGCTGTAAAAGGATAGAGATTCAACATTTAGGTAATTCATATTCCCTCTGGATTACATCTCGGCATAAGAAAACAAGGAGCTCTGGTGGTGCAGTGGTTAAAGCATTCTCCTTGTAACCAACAAGTTGGTGATTTGAATCCACCAGCTGCTCCGTGGAAGAAAGTCCAGGCAGCCTACTCCGTAAAGATGTGCAGCCTTGGGATCCTATGTGGCAGTTCCACTCTGTCCTATAAGGTAGTTGTGAGTTGTAATTGATTCATGGCACTGGGCTTGGTTTGTTTTGTTTTTTCTATAAAGAAAACAAAAATTGTCACAACTGGACCAATAAACAGAATCATGATAAATAGAGAAAATATTGAGGCTGTCAGGGATTCCATTTTACTTGGATCTACAATGAACATCCACGGAAGCAGCAGTCAATAAATCAGACAATGTATTGCATTGGGCAAATCTGTTACAGAAGAACCCTTTAAAGTGTAAAAAACCAAAGAAGTCACTTTGAGGACTAAGGTGTGTGTGACCCAAGCCATGGTTTTTTTAATCATCTCATATGCATGCAAAAGTTTAGTCTTAATCACTATGTAAAAAAACTGAACAGGAAATCTCAAACATAGCACCAAACCAAAACACCAAACTCACTGCCCTCGGATAGGTCCCAACTCACAGCAACCCTGCCTTGGGTTTCCGAGGCAGTATCTCCAAGAAAGTAGATTGCCCAGTCTTCCTTTCATAGGGTGGCTGGTGGGTTTGAACCACCAGCCTTCTGGTTAACAGTCAAATGCCTTGGGCACTATGCCAAGATAGCACAGACACCAATAATGTAAACTGTTTTCACTGCTGTGCTCTAATAAAATGGTAGAATTATATTTCATTTGGCTCTCAAGTGTAAATTAACATATGTTTTTGTTGTTATTTGCCATCAGGTCATTTCCAACTCATGGTGACATCATATGTGCAAAGTAAAATTGCTCCATAGGGTTTCCAAGGCTGTGATTTTTAGAAACAGACTTGGTAGGCCTGTCTTCCAAGGTGTCTCTGGGTGGGTTTGAACTGCCAACCTTTTGGCTAGCAGTCAAGTACATAACTGTTTGCACCACCTGTTGTTGTTGTTGTTATGTGCCGTCAAGTCAGACCTGACTCATAGTGACCCCTCCTTGGGTTTCCAAGGCAGTATCAGTACGGAAGTAGATTGCCCCATCTTCCTTCCGAGGAGTGGCTGGTGGGTTTGAACAGCCAGCCTTCTGGTTAGCAGTCAAGTGCTTTAGCCACTATGCTACCAGGGAACCCTAAAAGGATATGTAGTAAGGATTAAAATTTTAACAAAGATATTTTGGAAATATCAATTTAAGTTCACAATGAAAATTTATATTAACACTATGAATTACCTTTAAAAAATATACACCATTAAAACTGTATCCAAAATTTTAAGTGAAGTATTATTTTACCTAATTATTGGATTTCATCTGTATTATTTTATATAATTATCAGATTTTAAGGGAACCCATTAAAAGGTGAAAGTACAGAAACTGAAATATATTGCAATTTTTTTTTTCTTTTTATACCCCAACCCTAACCCACTCTTCTTCTCTCCCTTCCCTTCCCTGTGACACATCCCCATCTGTGTCTTTCTTAATTGTGCTCTCCTGTCTGTCCAGCTTTCCTTCATATGAATGCTGCCTCTCTGGTGCACCATGGCCAATTGGTGCAAAGGTTGTATCTCCGTAGAGTAGGTAGGTATATTCCCCTGGGTTGGGTGTTCTGCAGTCTTTCTACTGTTGGGCTGAGAGCCAATCCTTTGAAGTGAGTCTTATCCCAGGCCCAAAGTGTATCCCAGGGCCATAGTTTTGAGGATCCCACCAGACTCCATCTGACCAGTAATTCTGGTTATTATCGTGTTTTTAAATTTTGTTCCACCTTTTTCCTCCCACTCTATTTAGGATCTCCAGGTTTGATCCCTCTCTGAGTGGTTGGCATTCGTAGCCAGTTACCATGTAGTTTTTCTGGTCTCCAGGTCCATCATATCCTAGGGCTGATTGTTTCCAAATGCTCTTGGTTTTCTTCACTCCTCTTTACTTCAGATGAGAGGAGACCATTAGCTGGATCTTAGATGGCCGCTCAAAAGCTTTTAAGACCCCAGTCACTACTCACCAAAGTAGGTTGTGGAATACAATTTTTATGTATTATGTTGTGCCAATTGAGCCTGGTGTCCCCCAATACTATGGTCCTGTGTTGGCATACCTGGTGGTTCTCTCTCCCAAGGTGTTTGGCTGTCTCTGAGGGATTACCCCAAGTCTGTCTTCTGTTGCTTCTGTAATGATTGATGTTATTTGTATCACTAGTATCTGTGCAAGATTATCCTCAGCTAAATTTATCATTGGTCTATGGTATATTCCTATTTGCTGACCCTTATCTGATCTTCTCAGTTGTCTAAGCATTTATCTGTAGCTTGGTATTTGGTGTTAGTGGTAATGCAGTATTGTGCATAATTAGCCTCTCTCATCTATATCTTATGTGCATGTTTCAATTTTAATCCATATGTTTACAGGCTTGTCATTAGAAATGAAGTTTTATCTATCTTTTCTTTTCCTTCTTCTTTAGTACAAACATACAAATACTTTCAGGGATGAAAATATACAATTTTTCTCAATTTTGTATTCTGTGATAAATGTATGATTACCAAAGACATATAATTTAAATTCCTTTTTCAAGCATTAAATCAAAAAACAAACTCACTGCCATCAAGTAGATTCCAACTCATCGCAACCCCCATCAGGTTTCTGAGTATTAAATATACCAAAATTACATAATTTTATTAATAGTTGCTCTTGTATTTTAATATAAAAATGTAATGAGATAAAGTTCTTAAAATAAATGTCATACTTACCGACTGTACTAAACCATACATTTTTTATAATCATTTGAATAGTTACTGAAATTATGTAATGTCAATCTACAAAATTGGATAATAAAATTTTAAATCCTTCAAAATTCATGTCTGAAAATTTTGAATTAAATATATCAGGTATTTTTATTTGCCCACTATTTCAATATTGAAATGGAAGGAGGAGAGAAAGTAAGTAACAGTGGCAAAGGTAGCCATGTGCAAAGACATGGAGTTAGAAAACCAAAAAGGAAGAACACACTTGCATTTCTCAAGCTGAAAGAACTGAGGAAAAAATTCAGGCCTCAGGTTGAAATATTGAAAGGTTCTATGGGTAAAATATTGAATGATGAAGGAAACATCTTCATCAGAAGATGGAATACATAGAGTCACTGTACCAAAAAGAATTGCTTGATGTTCATCCATTTCAGGAGGTGGCATATGATCAAGAACCAATGGTACTGAAGGAAGAAGTTGAAGCTACACTGAAAGAATTGGTGAAAAACAAGGCTCCAGGAATTGAGCGAATACCCATTGAGATGTTTCAACAAATGGATACTGTGCTGGAGGCACTCAGTTAGATATGCAAAGAAATTTGGAAGACAGGTACCTGGCCAACTGACTGGAAAAAATCCATATCTGTACCCATTCCAAAGAAAGGTGATGGCACAGAATGTGGAAATTATTGAACAATGTCATTAATATCACACACAAGTAAAATCTTGCTGAAGATAATTCAAAAATGGTTGCAGTACATTGACAGAGAACTTCCAGACATGCAAGCTGGATTCAGAAGAGGATGTGGAACAAGGGATATCATTGCTGATGTCAGATGGATCTTGGCTCAAAACAAAGAATACCAGAAAGATGTTTACTTGTGTTTTATTGACTATGCAAAAGAATATGATTGTGTGGATAATAACAAATTATGGATAACATTGAGAAGAATGGGAAATCCAGCACACTTGATTGTGCTCATCAGAAACCTGAAAATAGGCCAGGAGGCTGTCATTCAAACAGAACAAGGGGATAGTGCATGGTTCAAACTCAGGAAAGGAGTGAATCAGAGTTGTATCCTTTCACCATACTTATTCAATCTGTATGCCGAAATAATAATCTGAGAAACTGGACTGTATGAAGAGGAATGGGGCATCAAGATTGGAGGAATGCTCATTAACAACCTGCAATATGCAGACAACACAACTTTGCTTGCTGAAAGTGAGAATGACTTGAAGCACTTACTGATGAAGATTAAAGACTTCATTCTACAGTATGGATTACATCTCAACATAAAAAAAAAAAATGAAAATCCTCACAACTGTACCTATAAGCAGCATCATGATGAATGGAGAAGAGATTGAAGTTGTTAAAGATTTCATATTACATGGTTCCACAATCAACACCAAAACATGAGACAACGTATTGCAGTAGGCAAATCTATTGCAAAAGGCCTCTTTAAAGTGCTGAAGAGTAGAGATGTCTCCTTGAAGACTAAGTTGTGCCTAACCCAAGCCATGGTATTTTCAATCACTTCATATGCGTGTGAGAGCTAGACAATAAGCAAGGAAGACTGAAGAAGAGTTGATGCTTTTGAGTTGTAGTGATGGTGAAGAATGCTGAAAGTATCATGGCCTGCCAAAAGAAAGAACAAATCTGTTCTGGAAGAAGGGCATTTGGAATGCTCCTTGAAGTGAGAATGGCCAGACTTCATCTCACCTACTTTGGTCATGTTGTCAGAAGGGACCATTCCCTGGAGAAGGATATCATGGTTGGTAAAGTGGAGGGTCAACAGAAAGAGGAAGGCCCTCAATGACCCAGTGGCTGCAACAATGGGCTGAAGTATATCAAGGATTTTGAGGCTGGCACAGGACTAGGCAGTGTTTCATTCTGTTGTACATAGGGTCACTATGACTTGTAGCCAACTCAATGGCACCTAACAACAATAATCAGCATGAAGAATTTCAGGAAGTCTTTAGATATCCATTTGGGGACTAACATTTTCTGTGCTCTTTTAAAAAAGCTCTTACAGTTAAGAACTACTAGCAGCAATTTCTCTCAGCCTTTGATTTCCATAAAATATCATCAAATTTTTGAAGGATATTTTAGCTGGTTATAAAATTCTAAGTTAACAATGTTTGGAGTTTTCATTGTTGTTGTTTTTAATTTTGCACTTTACAGATTTGTCCCATTATGTTCAAGCATCTATTATTTCTGATGGTTACTTAGCTGTCATTCTTATGATTGTTTCCCCGTGAATAATGTGTCTTTTTTCCTTTGCTCCTTTTTCCTTCACATTATCATGTTTTAACAGCTTGAATATGATGTTCTTAAGTGTGATGTTTATTGTATTTTTCTTGTTTGGGATTTTCTGAGCTTTTGGGATCTGTAAGTAAATTTCTTTTTTTATTGTATTTGGGAAGTATTCAGCAATTACTTATTTAAATAATTTTTCTTGCCATAATTTCACATTGCCTCTTTATGAGACATCAATTATTTGTGTTAAATACTGTCCAATAGGTACCTGAGGCTCTGTTCATTTTTCTTTTAATCCTTTTTCTTCCTCTTCTTCAGTTAGCTATGTTTTACTTGTCTGACTCTAAGTTTACTGACCTTGTCTTCTAATATATTTAATCTGTCACTGAGAGATTTCTTTTATTGCAGATTATAATTTTCAGTCCAAAAGTATTCTTCTCTCTCTTTTTTCAGTTTTTCTCTTAAGATTCCCTACCTGTTTCCTCATCAAGAACATATTTTTTCTTTAATTCTTTGAACATATATATAATACTTTTAGTCTTTGCTAGATCCAACAACATCTGGTTATCTCAGGTTCAGTTTCTATTGATTAATTTTTAAAAAATTTTACTATGACTCATATGTTCCCTTTTCTTTGTATATTTATTAATTTTTAAAGAAATATTGTACATTGTGGACAATATATTCTAGAGCTCCATTTTCCAATACAATATTCACTAGCCACACATGGTTATATAAATTTAAATAATTATAAATTAAATTAAATTTAAAATTCAGTTTCTGAGTCATATTAGCCATGTTTCAAGTGTTCAATAGTCACATGAAGCTAATGACTACTATATTGGATATCTCAGAATAAAATAATTCCATCAAAGCAGAAATTTTTATTGACAGTGCTGCATGGAGACTGGATTTTAGTCATCTTCTTCTGAAGAATATTGATTATTATTTTAACAAGTAACTCAATTACCAGATAAAAATCTTGAACTTGTGTAGACTTGGTTTATGCTTTGTTATTTTAAATTTGTGCAAAGCCCAAGATATTTCCTAAGCTCCTTCTACTTTAGTAGGACTCCACTTACATATTTTCTTCTTGCAAATTTTAGGAGGATAGCTTTATGCTTTGTTAGGAAGGTCTAGAATTTGTCTTACTATAGGATGTTGTCTTTTCTAGTCCATATATCCTTCTCTCTATATGCTTAAGCCCAGTCTATTCTGCTCTCAATCCTGTAGTTCTTGATCTCTGGTAAGTTTCAGGTGTTTTCATCCTTTACATGAATATTCCAGCTCTCACCCACAGATTCATGATGACTCCAACATGGACTCAAAATTTCATGCTACACAGCTCTCTGATCCTCTGACTCACAGATTCAGTCACTTCAGCTGTCCAAAACTCTGATTCTGCCTCCTTAATCAAATAGAATCACCATGCTCAGCTCAGACTCTCAGCTCAGCTGTCTGTACTCCCGCCACAAAACTATTCCAAGGCAGAAAGCTGGATAATTGTGGGGCTCATCTCGTAAGTTTTCTTCTCTCAGGTCTGACTTCCTGAAAATAGTTGCTTAATATGTTTCATTCACTTATGTTGCTTATATTAGAAAGGCTAGTTCAGTGCCAAGTACTCCATCATGGCTAGAAACAGCTTTCAATTTAAGGGAATTAAATGGAATGGCATGAAATGATATGGAATAAAATGGAATAGAATAAGAAATATGGTAGTATGTCTCTAGTAAGGGTACATGTGGTTTTGTGAAACTTTTATTACAATATATCTATGTGTGCAATGGATATGAAAGTAAAATACATTACCATGATTCACAGTCAAAAAAAAAAATTGAAACTCATTGAACCAGGTGAAAACCTGTGACATTTATTTCTTTAATACAGAATTGAATTAATTCATCTCAGATATAGTGTCAAACCAGAGTATATTTTCAAGACTAATATTTTTAAAATAAAATATTTTTCCATCTTCTTACCAAAAAATTACAAAATACTCAGATAATTTGACTTATTCTAATCTAAAATAAAGTTTTCATGATGCTTCTCCTTTAATATCTATAAATGAATCTCTATCTTCTGTTCTGGTATCTCTTAAATTTCAATATACCTACAGATCATATTGCGATCTTGTTAGGTTAGAGCTTTAGGTTCTGCTTTTCTAACAAGCTCTCAGGTGATGCTAATGATGCTGGTCATGAAGCACAATGTAGTGGAAACTATCTAGAGCAGAAGTCAGCCAACTTTCTCTTGTAAAGAGATAAATAGTGAATATTGTAGGCTCTGCAGCAACATACAATCTTTATTACTTCTGCTGTTGCTACTTCTTATTCTTCGTGCAATCTTTTAGAAGTGTAAAAAATTTTTAGTTCACTGGTCATACAAAACCAAGTACTTACTAATCTGAAGGCTATAGTTTGTTGGCCTGATCTAAGATAGCACTCGGGAACAGAAATGTAACACAACCACATATATAATTTTAAATTTTCAAGTAATCACATAAACAACAACAACAAAAACTTAAAAGGAGCAGATGAAATTAATGTTAATAAGTTTTGTTTAATTCAATATATCCAAAATATTACTTTTTAGCATATAATCAATATAAAAATTATTGAGATATTTTACATTATTTTAGTCACCCTAAGTCATTGTATCCTAGTGTGTATTTTACACTTACAGCATATGTTAATTTGGACAAACTACATTTCCATTGCTCAGTAATGGCTACCAGATTGGACTAGGCAGACCTAGACAATAAAGTTCTATATTCTTCCTCTGGAATATGATCCCTTTTCTAATCTGCCCCTTTCTAGCTTCATTTCTTACCTCTCAATGATACACACCTGGCATCCTTGTCACACTGTGCTAGCATCATTCTTTGAATGTTTTGTTCCCTCTCTTTTGAATGCCCTCATTACACCTACATCCCAGCTGAAAGCTTTACTTGTACTAAATTAATGCAATTACAATAAGAGTAAATGACTTAGAAGACACTGGTAATTTATGGGGGGAAAATTGTAAAATGAGGAGAGTTCTAGCAAGATGACAGTATAAGCAGACAAGCTACACAAACCTTCTGCAACAAAGCAATCTGAAACCAATACAGAAGATGATCTGAAACCCTAAGCTTTGAAGGCACAGATAAAGAAGTGGATTAAATACTAACTAGTAGAAGAACCTGAATGAAAACAGTGAGTAAGTAGACAAGTGGTGTGCGGACTGCCAGCTGTCATGAGGGCACAGCCATTTTGAATATTTCCTGGTAGCAACCTAAGAATTGGCTCTGCTCACCAAGGACAACATGGGCAAAGACTGCATTGGTGCCTGACAACCAGAAAGGAAAACAGAGAAGGAGATAAACAGACCTGTGGACTGTCAGCAACTATCCTGAGGGCATAGCCATTTTGAATATATGCAAGTGACATTCTTACCTAAACAGTGACCTAAGAAGAGGCTCTACTTGTGGAGGACAGCATGGGCAACAGCACTGGAGGCTGATAACTAGAAACATACAATATTCCCACTGTTACTCTTATACCACACACCATCTTGGTGAACAGGTGTGGCTACCTCCCAACTCCACTTACTTTCTTGACCAGCAGAAGTTCCATCCCAGTGTGTGTCCTGACAGAGCCTGCATGCCATGCCTCTCCCCCAGAGTTTTGTTTTCCTGTGTTTGTTTTTAAACTATTGTTTTTATTCCTCCTTTCATCCTTTTTTCCCCCTTTCTCATCCCAGCTTCGTTTACCTTTTTTTTTTTTCCCCCTTTTCCTTTTTCCTGGTTCCTTTCTTTTTTCTTTCTTTTGGTTCTTCCCATCCCTTGTTTTTCCTTTTGGAGATTTCCCATTTTTTTCTTTGCTATTATCATATTCTTATTCTCTCCTTTCTCTTGCCCCAGACATTGTGGCTTCCCCCCTCTCTATTTTTCATTAGATTTCTTTCATTCTTTTGTAATATATTTTGAAATTTTCTTCTTCTCATTTATTGCATTTTTTTTATTTTCTGCAATTTTTCCTGCTCGTTTATGCAGTTTGAATTTTTTGTTCTCCCTTTTACATTTTTGGTGTTTTTTTAGTCTATTTCTCTAGTTGAGTGAGAGACAGCAACCATTCCAACATAACCAAAACATAACTGAACTTTCTGCAGCCCCACCCACTGAGTGAGGTCAACTACTTGCTTTTGTACCTACTGACCAATGATAGATGGAGGCCAATACCAGCTCAACTCACCCTCAACTGCTCCTTGTGAACAACTAACAAAGATCTGCACACACTCTCAATCACACCCACCAGGAGACAGGTGGTGAGTAGCTAAGTCATAACAACTAGTGAACAAAGAAACACAGTACCCTGCACAAAATATAAATACAACAACACCACAATGACTCAAGGACAACAGACTATCACAGTATACACACACGCACACACGCACACACACACACACAACCAAGATAAAACAGTAGAAACAAGGGACAAGGATATAAACCCAGAAAACATCCATGAGGAGGAAGCAGCATTGGAACTCCCTGGTAAGAAATTCAAGAGAATTATATTTGGGCACCTTCAATAGATTGAGAGACCAATCAAGGAAAACACTGACAAGATCAAGGAAAACATTGACAAAATTGAGCAAAACACAGAAAAAAAATTCTAGAGCCACTTAGGAACACAATATAAGAACAAATATACAAAATACACAAAAAATTAGAAACAATACAAAAACAATAAATAGAAATCTAGAGGATTAATACTAAAATTTCAGAAATAGATAACACATTGAATGGGCAAAGGTGTAGAATTGAATCAATGGAAGAGAGAATTAATGAGATTGAAGACAAATACCTCAATACTACTTTGTTAAGGGATCCATCAGAAAAAAGATCAAAACAAAATGAAAAAAGCCTAAGATTCATGTGTGATGCCATCAAGAGGAATAACATACACATAATTGAAATTCCAGAACGGGAAGAGACAAGTAAAACCACATAGAAAATTGTCGAAGATTTGTTGGAAGAGAAATTCCCTAATATGATGAAAGATGAGAATATATCCACTCAAGAAGTTCAATGAACCCTAAACAGTATAGAACTCAAAAGAAAATCACCAAGACATATCACCAAACTCACCAAAACCAAAGACAAAGACTCTTGAAATTAGCATGGGAAAAACAAAAAGTTACCTGAAAAAGGCAACCAGTAAGACTAAGCTCCTATTTCTCTGCAGAAACCATGTAGGCAAGAAGGTAATAGATGATATATATAAAACACTGAAGGAAAATAATTTCCAAACAAGAACTATATACCCAGCGAAATTGTCCCTCAAATATGACAGTGAAATTAGAACTTTTCCAGATAGCAGAAATTAAGCACATTTTTTAAAACCAGACCACCCTTACAAGAGATACTAAAGGGAGTCCTTCAGATAGAGAACCAATGACAATAAACAACAACCGATGGTTAACACGCACAATGACATAACCCAGAAATCAACCCAGTTATAGAAGTATCCAAAGTAAGCTTACAAGACTATAAACAGGGAACTGGAGACATCAGTTGGTAAATGAGGGAAACTACAAACCAAGAAGAGGGAGTAACTACTGATGGTACAGAACTTCTAAATGGTGAGGAAGTCATGACAATTGCAAAATAGAACAGACTGTTATAAACTTGGGAAGAAAATAATAAATCACAGGGTAACCTCAAAGAAAAATAAAAAACCTTCACATTAAAATAAAAAAGAGCATAAGCACAAATACTTAGTAAACACTAAAACAATAACAATGAAGAAGATAACATGATTCTTAAGCCAAATGAACACAGTACAGAAAATTATGTGGAATAAAGAAATAAACAGCACCATGAAAAATCACATAACAAAATTACATCAATAAATTCATACTCGTCAATTATTACTCTCAGTGTAAATGGATTAAATGCACCACACAAGAGATGAAGAATGGCAGACTGGATGAGGAAACACAACCCATCAATATACTGTCTACAAGAAACTCACTTTAGACCCAAAGACAAAAATAGACTAAAAATTAAAGGTTGAAAAAAGATATATCAAGCAAAGGACAGCTAAAAAAAGACAGGAGTGGCAATATTGATTTCTGATAGAATAGACATTAAGATAAAAATGGCCATAAAAGACAAAAAAGGACATTATATAATGATTAAAGGCTATATTGAACAAGAGGACATAACCATAATAAATACCTATGCATCCAATGAAAGAGCTCAACGATATATAAATCAGACTATAACAGAATTGAAAAGACATATAGATGAGTCCACAGTAATAGTTGTTGTTCTTGTTCTTGTTGTTATTGTTAGGTGCTGTTGAGTCACCTCCGAGTCATAGTGACCCTATGCACAGCAGAACAAAATACTGCACTGTCCTGTGCCAGCTCCTCAATCCCTGCTATACTTGAGCCCATAGCTGCAGCCATTGTGTCAATGCATCTCGATAAGGGCCTTCTCCTCTTTTGTCCACCCTCTATCTTACCAGGCACGACATCCTTCTCCAGGGAATGGTCCTTTCTGATAACATGACCAAAGTAGGTGAAATAAAGTCTGGCCATTCTCACTTCCAAGGAGCATTCCAGCTGCACTTCCTCCAGGACAGATTTGTTAGCTCTTTTAGCAGTACTTTCAGCATTCTTCGCCAGCATCACAACTCAAAAGCATCAATTCTTCAGTCTTCATTGTTAATTGACCAGCTCTCACATGCATATGAGGCAACCAAAAATTGTGTCAGGCACACCTTAGTCTACACGGAGACATCTTTGTTCCTCAGCACTTGAAAGAGGTCCTTTGCAGCCAACTTGCCCAGTGCTATACATCATCTGATGTCCTGACTTCCATTGGCTTCAATTATAGAACCAAGCAGTGTGAAGTCTTGACAATTTCAATCTTTTCTCCATTTATTGTGATGCTGCTTATAGGTCCAGTTGTGGGGACTTTTCTTTTCTTTATATTGAGATACAATCCATACTGCAGACTATATTCTTCAATCTTCATTAGTAAGTGCTTCAAGTCATCCTCACTTTCAGCACGCAAAGTTGGGTCATCAGCATATCACAGGTTGTTAATGATTCATCTTGATGCCACATTCTTCATATAGTCCAGCTTCTTTGATTATCTGCTCAGCATACAGATTGAACAAGTATGGTGATTTTAAACCATGTAGTGTCCCCTTGTTCTGTTTGAATCACAGCCTCCTAGTCTATTTACAGGTTCCTCCTGAGCACAATCAAATATTCCAGAATTTCTATTCTTCTCTATGTTACCCATAATTTGTTATGATCCATACAATCAAATGCATTTGCATAGTCAACAAAACACAAGTAAACTTCTTTCTGGTATTCTTTGCTTTCACCCAACATCCATCTGACATAAGCAATGATATGCCTCATTCCACATCCTCTCCTGAAACCAGCTTGCATTTCTGAAAGTTCTCTGTCAATATACTGCTGCAACCATTTTTGAATTACCTAAGCAAGATTTTTCCTGTATGCAATATTAATGATATTGTTCAATAATTTCCACATTCTGTGGGATCACCTTTCTTTGGAATGGGTACAAATATGGATCTCTTCCAGTCAGTTGACCAGATAGCTGTCTTCCAAATCTCTTGGTATAGCCAAGTGCCTCCAGTGGGGCATCCTTTTGTTGAAACATCTCAATGGGTATTCAATTGATTCCTGGGTATTCTTCACCAATTCCTTCAGTGTAGCTTCAACTTCTTCTTTCCATACTTCTTGCTTCAATGGTTCTTGCTCTTATGCCACTTCCTGAAATGGATGAAGATTGACCAGTTCTTTTTGGTACAGTGACTCTGTGTATTCCTTCCATCTTCTTTTGATGCTTCCTACATCATTCAATATTTTTTTCCATAGAATCAATCAGTATTGCAACTCAAGGCTTACATTTTTTCCTCAGTTTTTCAGCTTGAGAAATGTCAAGTGTGTTCTTCCCTATTGGTTTTCTAACTCCATCACATTTCTTCATAGTAATTGGCTTTGTCTAATCAAGCTTCTCTTTGAAATCTTCTGTTCAGCTCTTTTATCTTGTCATTTCTTCCATTTGCTTTAGCTATTCTCTATTCAAGGGGAAGCTACAGAGTCTCTTCTGACATCCATTTTGGTTTTCTCTTCCTTTCTCATCTTTTTGGTGTTGTAGTCCCTAAGGCATTTGACTGCTAACCAGAAAGTTGGAAGTTCAAACCCACAAGCCACTCCTCAAAAAGAAGGTTGGGCAATCTACTTCTGTAGTGATATCATCTTGGAAACCCAAGGACGGGTCACTATAAGTCAGATCCAACTCGACAGCAGTGCATGCACGTGTGTGTGCCTGCTTTCTTCATGGATGATGCTTTTGATGTCATCCCACTATTCTTCTGGTGTTCAGTCATTCGTGTTCAGTGTATCAAATCTATTCTTTAGCTAATCTATAAATTCAGGAGGGATATATTCCAAATCATATTTTGGCTCTTGTGAACTTGTTTTAATTGTCTGCAACTTCAAGTAGAATTTGCATATGAGAAGTTGATGGTTTGTTTCATAATCAGATCCTAGCCTCATTTTGGCTGAAGATATTGAGCTTCTCCATCACCTCATGCCATAGATGTAATCAATCTGATTCCTATGTACCCCATCTGGTGAGATCCACATGTATAGCTGCCATTTGTGTTGTTGAAAAAAGGTATTTGCAATGAATAAGTTGATGGTCTTGGAAAATACTATCATGTGATCTCCAGAATTATTTCTGTCACCAAGGACAAATTTTCCAACTACCGGTGATTCTTGATTTCCAAGTTTTGCATTCCAATCACCAGTGATAAGCAACACATCTTGATTGCATGTTCAGTTAATTTCAGACTGCAGAAGTTGATAAAAATCTTCAATTTCCTCATCTTTGGCTTTGGTGGTTGGTGCATAAATTTGAATAATAGTCGTATTAACGGGTCTTCCATATAGGTGTATGGATATCATCCTATCACTGATAGCATTGTACTTCTGGACAGATCTTGAAACATCTTTGTAATGATGAATGTCACACCATTCTTTTTCAAATTGTCATTCCAAGCATAGTAGATCACATGGTTGTCTGATTCATAATGGCCAAAAACAGTCCATTTCAGCTTACAAATGCATAGGATATCAATCTTTATACATTCCATTTCAATTTTGACAACTTCTAATTTTCCTAGATACATACTTCATACATTCCATGTCCCAAATATTAATGGATGTTTGCAGATGTTTCTCCTTAAGTTTAGTCATGCCACATCAGCAAATGGAGGTCTCCAAAGCTTTATTATCTGGGATTTCAAAATGGAGTCTTGCCAGTGAGCAGCACACTTATTTTTCCCTCTGGCATCTAAGAACTTTAAGAACTAGGTACAAGAGTTTGAATTGAGATTTTTGGCACTCTGAACAGCTCACTGAATCAGAATGCACCAAACACAGAAGAGCAGAATTGGAGGAAAGGCACTGGGAGATTTTTTAGGAAAGAGTTACTGCCAGAAGATGAACAGCCATCTGAGAGAGACCATTGGAAACCTTTTTGGAGCAGTCACTGTCTGCTGGGCAGAGGCGGCTGCCTGAGATCCCCAAGCCAAGAACAAGATCACTTATAGCAGCTTACCAATGACCAATACAATATTCCAGCAGGCAGCAGCAGAGACCTATCACCAGTGGCTGATTTTGTCAGTAATATGGATGGTGAAGGTGCAGCCGGACACAGGCACCATGGCTGAGACTCAGGTGGAGATCTCACTGGTGTGCCAGAAAGGCTACCACCCTCCCCTCCCACCAGATTACAGAGCGGGCTCGAGTCAGATTGGGAGACACCATGCTTTTCTTTGCCATGGTTATTGGGATCTCAGGTCACTGGCAGGTACTCCCTCGACTCCACCACAGCTAAAATTGTGTGCATCTTTGGTGCTGCAGGTGGGCGATATCGCAGACAAACTCCAGAGCCAACCATTACTGGTAGGGCAGGATTGCATCACCACAGCAGGCAGATGGGGCACGGAGAGCAAAAAAAAACTGCAGCTGAGCACGATCCCATGAATTTTGCCCTGGAACCATGCTTTGGTACTATGGGGCCGCAGAGGTGGGGGCTTTGAGTGTGCATGAAATTGGCAGAAACTTGTGACCCTCTAATAATAGGAATCCTTCCTGAGATTGAGCTGCAGTCTTGAAAATAAATTCATCATAAATAAAAGCCTGCTCAGGTACTCCCCCGAATCAAACACACCTGAAATTGCGTACATCTTTGGCACTGCAGGTGGGCGGTATCACAGACAAACTCTAGAGCCAGCCACTGGCAGTCTGGCTGGAT
>NW_006921799.1:3648040-3649139 GCF_000298275.1 Orycteropus afer afer
TTTGAGTGTGCATAAAATTGGTAGAAATTTGTGACCCTCTAACAAGAGGAATTTTTCCTGAGTTTGAGCCACGGTCTTGCAAATAAATATGTCATCAATAATACCCAGCTCAAAGCCCTAGAAACTGACCCTAGCAACACCAAGCTTTCCTTCTTCTGCTCCCACCTTCTCTGCCAATAACTTCACTCGTTCAATAGAAGAAACCATATTCAGCCAATTACCCTGAAACTTCATGCTTCGAACTCTAACCCTCTGTACGAAATAGAAACACATATCCACACTACACACAGTGATTTCACCATCACAAAGAAAATAGCAGTGACCCAACACATCTGAATCAATAATAAAATAAAACACCAGCTTCACCTTTTCAAAATATTAAACTATAAAACCAAAACAAAACAAATCAACACATAACCAGCATCTAGAGGCAACGCTGTACCAGATACCAAGGGTTTAAGAAGAAGTTCTGCTTTCCAGTAACCCCAAGAACTCTCTGGATGAGCACTACACGACAGAAAACGTCTTAGTTTACACCTTCTTTTATTTTATTTTTTCTCTTCTCTCGCGATTAACCCCATTACTTGTTGGGTTTTTTGTTTTGTTTTGTTTTTCTTTTTTTCTCTTTCCTGTATGCTAGTTTGTTTTCTTTCTTCATTATTCTCCTTCTCTACCTTTTCCTCTTAGTGACCTATGTCCAGATATTGCATATTTACCTGTTTTCTTTTCTTTTCTCCACTTTTTTTTTTTGTTGTTGTTACTATTCCTGTGTTATTTCAGGGTGTATTTTTTGTCCATGTTCTTTTAGCTTTTTCGATGGTTATTCAACTGTAATTTTTGCCTGAGTGGGAGACAACAACAGTCCCCATAAGATACAAGTACACCCACACCTCTTGCAACTTCACTTACTGAGCAAGAGCCAGCACCTCCTTCTCCGCCAGCAGGCCAATGATAAAAAACCACAAAGAGCCTGAATCACCCTTGGCTGCTGTTCACAAACAATGAACAGAGATCTTAATACAATACCATGATGCCTTGGAGACAACAGACCATCACAGTCCACACAATGAAGCAAGATAAAGTGGTAGAAATAAGGGAA
>NW_006921799.1:3649504-3650537 GCF_000298275.1 Orycteropus afer afer
AAAATGAAGAAAGCCTAAGGTTCATGTGGGATACCATCAAAAGGAATAACTTACATGTCATTGGAATTCCAGAAAAGGAGGAGAAAAACAAAACCACTGAGAAAATTGTCCAAGATTTGCTCAAGGAGAACTTCCCAGATATGATGAAAGAGGAGAACATATCCATTCAGGAGGTATAACGAACACCAAACAGGATAGACCACAAAAGAAAATCACCGAGACATATCATCATCAAACTCACCAAAACCAAGGACATAGAATACTGAGAGCAGCACAGGAAAAACAAAAAGTTACATACAAAGGTCAGCCAGTAAGAATAAGCTCTGATTTCTCAGCAAAGACCATGCAAGCGAGAAGACAATGGGACGGTATATATAAAACCCTGAAAGAGAAAAATTTTCAACTGAGAATTATATACCCAGCAAAATTGTCACTCAAATATAATGGTGAAATTAGGAGATTTCCAGATAAGCAGAAACTAAGGGAATTTGTTAAAACCAGACTAACCTTACAAGAGACAATAAAGAGAGTACTTTGATCAGAAAACCAAAAATAGCAAATATCAACAGACCATTAATACAGAAGATGACATATCCCAGAAACCATAGCTATGGACATAGCCAAAATAAAATGAGGTTTCAAGATTGTAAACAAGGAACCAGAGACATCAGTTGGCAAGTGAGGGCAACTACAAACAAAAAGAGGGAAAAGACTGTGCAGTTACTGAACTTCTAAATGGTGAGGAAGTTAAGAGAGCTGCAAGACAGAATAGACTGTTCTAAACTCAGGGAGAAAAGTATAAATCATAGGGTAACCCAAAGAAAAATGATAAACCTTCATATTACAATAAAAAAAAAAAAGGACAAGCACAAATACCCAGCAAATACTAAAACCACAGCAACAAAGAAAAGATAACAGGATTCATAAACACAATAAGCTTAGCACAAAAAATAACATGGAACAAAGAAACCAGGGACACCGTGAAAAAAACACATAACAAAATGACAGCAACAAATTCAAACTTATCAATAAT